>NW_019743667.1:5361-16560 GCF_002891405.2 Cryptotermes secundus
TTGCAGCGCCTGCAAAACAAGGTTCTCCGCACGATTGGCAATTTTCCAAGGCGCACACCGGTCCGCGATTTGCACATGGCATTCAAAATTCCCTACGTATATGATTACATAACAAAATTATGCAGGCAACAAGCAGAAGTCATACAAAATCATGATAATGAGAATGTTCGCAACATCGGACAAGGCGAAGCCCGACACAGAAAGTATAAGAGGCTTAAACTTGGCGGCGGTCAAGCATACGACCCTTCAAGTGACTAAACTGCCGTGGTAGCTAATACTACTAGGATATTTATTTATATAAAAGGGCATAATCTGCTGTACCTAGCCTGGACTGACAGAGGCCGTGTATATATTGTACATAGAAGTACGGAATAAGCGTGTATTTGTAAATGTATGTAAATACAGACAATGGACTTAATACAGACTGACTAACAAATGACAGACCCGAACTCTCGTCAGAGAGGGCGCTATACATGGACAAGACAGTAACTTTCATTCAAAAGAAATATCTGGTCATGAGACACCAAGACAGACAGACTGACCGGTCTTCAGTTGTAACATGACCTTGACCTTGACCTTGAAATGCAGATTAGAAAAAAATATTTGTTGTGTACTCTCTTGCTGGTACGTACTGTGTGAGATGGTTATGAGGTATTGCAGTAGCGCATTTCAGTCTTCGAACGTTGGGCGTTTTCATTCGAAAATTTTTGTGAAATAATACAGTGTAAGTTCTGCTGTCTAGTTGTTAAGTGGTTTAGAGGAGATTGTCTGTTTGATAATCACAAAAGGTGATTATTATTGAGAGTCTTGGAATGTTTGACGAAGGTTGGATTAGGATGCGATTCGGACGGGATTTGAAAGGATTGTCTGTTTGTTAGGTGTATTTTCTTACTGGTACATACCGTGTGAGAGATTGTCTGTTTGAGTAGGAGTGAGATTGGGTCGGGACACGTTTACGGAAGGAGTTTGAGCGGGCCCAGGTGACCATAAACTTGAGTGTGTTCGTCTGCAGCCACCTAGTTACTATTCTGCCACCAGTGTATAGTGCGTGGCTAGTGCATCGGTGGCGGTGGCCGTCCCGTCTGCAACGGATAAAATGGCGGAGCCGACATCGTGCGAAACACGGTGGAATGCAATCGTGGCTTCGTTTGACAGGAACCACGTGAACTTAAGAATCAGTAATCCTGACTGCCAGGAAGACATCGATTTACTGGGGAAAGGATTACAAACGATTGGACAGCTTATCCATACATCGCCCTCAATAAACGGAAACGGCGCAGTTTGGAACAAACTTATATCGAAATCCGAGGCCGAGAGGACAGTGCTGTGTAAGCACCTCGAAGGCAAGACGCTCTTTACAGCCATGCTGCGCCCCTATGCTGCCATCCACAGGGAGATGCGAGAGTCTCTCCTACTGGAAGGAAAAGAAGATTCAGCCGAGGATTTTCGCGAACAAAGAAGACGAAAGCGAAACTCCTCAGGAGAACAATCTAAGAAACCGAAGCCATCACCTAGTCCCCGGGATCCTAGATTAAAATCGAAGAATGAAGTTGAAACTAAGAACTTCTTTGCGCCCCTGAGGACGTCAGGTATGGACGTGGAAGAGTCAACCAATAAGCCGGGAGAGCAGCAACCATCGGACAAGCCATGTAGGCCGCCTCCAATCGTACTAACCTCCACGACAAACCTGATGCAGTTGCAGAGGAAGGTCAAAGAACTGGTCACGGGCAATTTTGAGTTCCGCAACACCAGGAGCGGGACCAGAATTGTCACGAAGGAAATGGCGGACTTCTCAGCCATCAAAACTTTCCTAGAAAGTACCAAGCTATCGTACTTTACTTTCTTTCCCAAGACTGAGAAACCAATCAAAGCAGTTATCCGTCACCTTCCACACAACACTTCAGCGGAAGATATCTCTGACAGACTGGTGAGTCAGGGGTTTGACGTCATTAGTGTTAAACAAATGACCAGTCGTCGGACTCCTCCAGAAGGAACAGATAACATCTACCTTCCCTTGTGCCTTATCACACTTCCTAGGACGGAGAAGTTCCAAGAAGTCTTCCGCCTCACCAACCTCTGCCACATTGCCATCAAGTTAGAGACATACAGAGCACAGAGCGGGCCAGTCAGTTCCCTTGCCAGATGTTCATTCCTGCTTCCATTGGTTTAAATCAGCTGAAGTGTTTATTTCACTTGATCTCAACTCGGCGTACCATCAGATTCCATTGACCGAGCGATCGAAGCCCCTCACGGCGTTCGAGACTGACTGGAACTTGTATGAGTATACTAGGTTTCCTTTTGGCATAGCAACAGGCGCTCAAGTTCTTATGCGCTTGTTGGATCAAGTGTTCTCTGACATCAAATTTAAATATGTCTTTCATTATTTGGATGACTTGATGATATATAGTGATTCCTTTGACGGGCATCTCCACCACTTGCTTGAAGTCTTTACCAGGCTGCGCAAGGCCAGATTGACCGTAAATCCTAGTAAGGTTAAATTTGCCACTACAATAAATCTAAACCAATTCTATATGCAGATGACACTAGTATAATATTTAAGAACTCTAAATTTGACAACTTTAAAAATGACATAAATATTGTATTTGAAGCCTTAAACAGATGGTTCGAAGCCAATTTACTCTCATTAAATTTTGATAAAACCCATTACATATCATTCACAACTAAAAACAACCACCAAATTGATCTGGACATCAGTTATGCCAACAAATTAATCTGTAAAGTACTTGATACAAAATTCCTTGGAATACATGTAGACAGTACACTGTCTTGGAAAATACATATTGAACAAATTATACCTAAATTAAATGCAGCTTGCTATGCGATGAGATCAATTAAGCCTTTTATGTCACAGGAAACATTGAAGATGGTTTACCATGCCTACTTTCATTCTATTATGAACTATGGATTAATATTTTGGGGGAACTCTTCACATAGTGTAATAATTTTTAAAATACAAAAGAATATAATAAGAATCATTACAGGATGTAGAAGTAGAGATTCATGTAGAGAATTATTTAAGAAATTAAAAATTCTACCGCTTCAATCGCAATATATATTATCGCTTCTCCTATTTGTTGTTTACAACAAAGATAAATTCAAATTAAATTCTGATGTCTATAACATGAATACTAGACAAAAATATAACTTCCACCTACCCTCATCAACTTTATCAGTATATCAAAAAGGAGTCTACTTTACTGGCATAAAAGTGTTCAACAATCTGCCACAAAGTATTAAAAACTTGGGCAATGATACTAAAAAGTTTAAATCAGAGTTAAAGAATTATCTACATGCTCATTCCTTCTACTCTTTAGATGAATACTTCAATGTAAATAGAGAATGATGTAAAATTAAGTTATATTAATTTTTACGCTAAAATTGCCTGTACTTATGTATGTAACCTTTTGACATGTTCTGTATCCAAAGGTACTAACCTGCTTAGGATTTATAGAATGTAAATAAATTCAATTCAATTCAAAGTGTCAGTCAGTATCCATTTCATTTTCCAAATGAATTTCACGTGTGTGTGAACAAATTTGTTCACACTCATGTATTCCAGAACAAAAAAGAAGCTATGCCACTTTCTAATGTAGTAAGAGCTTACATGGAATAAAAAAACTACACCAAGATTATGCCACTTTATTGTTGGTAGGAATCGGCTTGCTGCAATTGTATCCCGCCTGTACTAATTATCTTCTGCAGGCAGTGGCAATCATGACCATGTTGCCTTCGAAATTACAATTTTGTATCCAGGTATTAGGATAGCTGAAAGAACTGGAAAGAACTTTGCCAGAAAGATATACCACTTCACTAGCTAGTACTGCTGTAGTCACGCCCTGTTTAAACCTCCTCAGCCATCCAAACAGCCGGATACAAATTCATCATTTTGGAGCATTTTAGAGGCTCTGTTTCTAGGGCCATTGTGACGACCAATTTACGATATTGTATTCGGGTATTAGGATGAAGGTTGAGGTATACTAAACATGTTTTATCATTATCATCCGAGACTGGAAATGAAAAAAAAAAGTTCAGGTACTTTGATGGGAGAGGTACCATACATTTACCTGCAGAGTGGTTGGTGTTTGTATTTCTCACTATGAATGTGATGTACTGCTACTTGCCAGTTGGTTAAATGAGCAATAATAATAACAGTAATAATAATAATAATTTAATTTATTAAAAATTGTATACATTTTTTCTTGGAGCACATTAAATTGGTATCACAATATAATTTGGTTACTTTTTTGTGTATTTTACTAGAACGTGTTTATTTATAAGTTAAATTAAGCCACTAGTGATTTGAAAAGTTCTATCATCTGAGAGGCTGATTTTCAACAGACTGCATGGTTTATGTCCCAGGAGACAACTCTTCATAACCATTGCACACAGAAGGACAATCTCTGTTTACATTCTTCATTTTTGAAAACAGGTGCCAAGATGCTGACCAGTTACTCAAGATACAAAATAGCCTTAACAGGTCATGGCTATTCAAGAGCATGCATCACAGGGTCTTTGAGACAGTAGAGTAGTATGTGAACTTCATTCACCATTATACTCGTCTTACAATTAATTAGTGTTGTAGCATGGTATACATTTGGTGGAACAGTTCCATCTGTAATCCACAGCACACTTGCATACAGTGAAACTATTACACCCATAAGGGAGAGGAAAAAACAATCTTTTTAACATTTATAGCCTACACATTGCACTGCTATGATTAACCTCAAAGTTATAATCTGGCCACCACCACCACTGTAGTACTATGGGACTTAAATCCCTGATCCTGCATAATAGAGGTTATAAGGTATGAAAATACATTGGGTGAGGTCAGCATGATCCATATATGTGTCTACTTCGACAAATGTGTACATATGTGGCTTTGTTACAACACAACCTGACAGAAATATTGACATGATGATGATGATACAGATAACGGGAGATATGGCATGGCAAAAGCTATTTATCAGATATTTCACAGAAAAGAACAATGAATAAATGAATCCTTCTAAACACAGATTGTCCTACAGAAACTTCCAAGTGGCTGAGCATCAGTAATAGAAGAGAGGTCTGTAAGATACCTACTCCTTTCAACAGTACAATAAGACTAGTAGCACATCGGAGTATTAGATGTAACCAAATTTTAGGCAGCATTTTTCACTACAAAGAATGGAGTTTAAACCCCAGGAAATATGTTAATCCTTTCAGTCCAGTGCCAGTCTACAAAGACCTTATGCATGCGAAAGTGAGAAAGATCTTCTGTCTTTTAGAATTTCCAACCAGCGGGATAAATCAGTAACTGAAATTGCTCTGTAGTCTTCAGATAAGAAACGTTAATATTTTTTCCCTAATACAGGAATACATTTTTATCTGTTCTGCCAACAAGCAGATGACATAGCAGTCATATATGTCAGGATTGGAGGGTCAATAGAGGCAACACTGACCTCTCTCAAACATTTCTGGTGGTGTTCTATTCAGTCTAAAAGTTCTCCATGAGGTTATTGGGTACAGTCCTCAGTCATGAATTGGAATTGGGAAGGACGCATACATGGCTCATTTCAAGGTATTTTCCAGGAATGACTGTAAAATCTCTGCCAGGACTGCTGAAGTCATGGATAATTCAATGTCAACACTTTTTGGCGAGATGCCTCATCAGTAGTAGTCACACAGTAAATACTTTAGACATTAAATAAACTAGTTGAGAAGTTTTGACAAGACAGAATATTGTGGATACAAATTATTTTATTCCGTGTTCCTTGCTTCACTTGCTGTCTTCAGCCATAATGGTGTTCTTGAATGTAGTGGCTTCATTATCCACTGCCTGTCGATTGATAATGGTGGCAGAGTGTTTGTTATCCAGCAGTGTGACATGGTTCCCTACCACAAAGTGCACTTCTACATTCTTGTCACAGTACTGCAAAACACAACATAACATATGCCCTTATTATCTACCATTTAAACAAACTGTAAGTAAAATGGGGACTACTGGGTTCTTGGACTTTGTCCATCATGCACTATTCTAAAGGACACATCATTTCAGAAACTGGATCTGTTTCCATCCTCAGGTAAGGGGGTTGGTGACACTACTCTGTTTGCTCCATTAGAATGAGCTAACCCCAATCACGGGGCAAATGTACATAAAATAGGCAATTATCCACCTGCACTTGCTTTATAAAAAAAACTGACTTGTGAACACCACACACGAATATGATATGTGTATACATTTTAGGGGTTTCGTGGAAATCTTTGTTCAGATTGAAGTTTGTTGGGTTCTGACACCCTGCATCTTGTTAGTATACACAAACAATTTGGAGAAACATGCTGCCTCCATCTTCAGAGTTGAAGTGTGCAGGCTGAGTAGTTGGCTTGGTTATTGCAAGGTGGCAAGGGAATAGAGCCTGATTCTGGCCAGTGGAAATGGTAGATAAGGAAATGACTCTTATGAGGAGCACACTATGGTTTTCATCACAGGAGGAATATGGAACTGTGAGAAAGTTTTCCTTCATTTTCTGCTTGTCAATTCTGTGTCAACCCCAAAGCCACTGACTGTGAAGTTTACTGTGTTCTGGGATGTGATGCCATGTAGTGTGGTAGAAGTTTACTGTGTTCTGGGATGTGATGCCATGTAGTGTGGTAGAAGTTTACTGAAGTGTCATACTGCCTTCATCTTCAACTGTGAAGGCAGACTACATTCCTCCAAAATATAGAAAAACTTCCACCAGGTTACATAGCATCACAGTGCAGAATATGGCAACTTTTGCATGCTATTTCAATTACAGTTTGCGATTCAAATACCATAGGTTGAAAACATTATACACTTCATCCTGGTAAAATGGAAAGAATATCACTAAAGGCACCCATGTAACTTCTGAAGAGTTGATGGCAATAATTGCAAGTAAGTGTGTGTGCACATACACATACTAAGGGAGGCTCGGATGATGTGTCGATGAAATATTCTAAAAGCAGTCATTCCTTTCACCAGAAATTTCCTCAACAATGTTACAGGTTTTTTATGTTTTGTTTTTACATGAGTGATCTCTCACCTTTGATAGCCCATAATCTTCCTCTGTTTTAAGAGCCATTAGAGTTGATCTCAGTAAGGTAGTAGGTGACTTGATAGTTGTCTTGTGGCCCCACTTGTAGTTTGACATGGCCTTTAGACGTATGTAGCTAGCAGTACCAACAGCCTTAAGGTGTTGCACACTGTGGTCTGTCTTTGGAAGCATCCTGATGAAGTGTTCCAGCCTCTCATCCCAGCTCTTCAGAGGTTTGATCTTCTCAACCAGCTGTCAACAAATATATATGTTCTAATTCATCTCATTATGTGCAAGTCACAAGTACAGAGCAATGTCTCCTAAAATAACACATAATTCTGCCAGGAAATAACAAACTCTCACCCCCTCATGGGAAATTACTGTTTGCTGTTTCAAAGAAGGACAGGTTGAAGACATGATTCCAGTGCCTTGAAGTTGGAACTTTTAACTACAAAAACCATTTGTACTCAAGGCCGAGAAGTACTGTGTCTAGTTCCGTGTATAAATATTAAATATAAATAAATTAGGTCCCTTACTTTTTCTTCTCTACATAAATGATCTATCTAAAACCATCAACAATAAATCTAAACCAATTCTATATGCAGATGACACTAGTATAATATTTAAGAACTCTAAATTTGAAAACTTTAAAAATTACATAAATATTGTATTTGAAGCCTTAAACAGATGGTTCGAAGCCAATTTACTCTCATTAAATTTTGATAAAACCCATTACATATCATTCACAACTAAAAACAACCACCAAATTGATCTGGACATCAGTTATGCCAACAAATTAATCTGTAAAGTACTTGATACAGAATTCCTTGGAATACATGTAGACAGTACACTGTCTTGGCACACACTTGGCACCAGTGTAGCGTGACACACGAAACACGCTACACTGGTGCCAGAAGTGGGATAAGACTTATACACGTCACCACAAGATTCGAACTTGGGATACACGCTACATTGGTGTCAGAAGTGTTACGAACTTAAACACGCCACTAACAGATTGTTGTGCATCGAGTATTGTGCTGCTACAACATGGACATGGAAAAGATGATGGAAATGTTGGCAAGAATTGACGCCAACGTGAAATCTAATCAGGCAAGAGCAGAGTCCTACCAAGAAACAACGGAGGCCAACAGAAAAGCTGACCAGGCCAAGGCGGAAGCCAGACACAGAGAGCTGATGGCCGATTGGAGAACCACCCACGAGAAAATTGAGCACCACCCAGAAGCGATGCAGTCCGTACTGGAGCATCGAGAGGTCCCCGCAGAAGACGCCACGAGAATACCGGTCGGAGAACCGAAGAAACGGCGTAGGGACAAGAAACTGGCCGCGGAACGCCGCCGCCAGAAAGTGAAGAGCTCAACATGGGAGAATTGTGGGCCCCACAAGGAATTGGCAGTCGCCCGAGTGACAACACACCGAGAGAAGGCGGCACGGCAGACGGAAAACCGCAGGAGGTCATCCCGTCGCGCGACAGTGGCACGACGTTGGAGAAATGACTCCAAGAAGGAAACTCCCCAGGGAACCTTCGGATGCCAGTGGAAAGAATTAGCCGACCACAGACGGACAACACACCGAGAGAAAGCGGCACGGAGAACGCCATTAGACAACAGGATGTCCCTCCGTACAGAAGTAGTACGACGTAGGGGACACACCATGGGGGTCGGCCCAACTCGGAACAGCGTTGCAAGGGGAGCCCCTGGATGGCGAAGACTTCAGGTGGGATCAATAAGGGGAACAGGAATAGAGCCCTATACAAAAATCCCAGGACAGGAGACCGCTAAGGGAATTACCAAATTTCCTGTCCCGCCACGAAACATAAAAGATTGGATCTTATGGAGGGGTAGACCCCCTCCAAAGCGGAAAAAGAGAACGGCCCTTACGGGAGGAACCGGTAACGAGAAGTACCGGCCTCCCCGACGAGGATGAATGCGAGACGAATGCAAGCAACGAATGAATGTGAAACTAGGCGATCAACAAATTCTCGGCTACAAGAGTGCTCGGGACGAGCACAAATGAAGAGAGGGGCGGATGCGATAAAACGAACAGCGCAGCAAGACTCGCGAGGGGCACGAAGGCCGAATGCAGATGTTGCAAGCAGAACACCGCGAATCGAAACCGAGGGAGAACCTTTAGGCTGTTCGGGGACGAACAACCTTTAGAAGGGAGCAGTGTAACGTGTCTGGAATCCAGAAGAGACTTCTATGGAAACGCTAGAAGGGACCGTTACATAGGAAGCAACAATAGCGATACTGTAATTCCAACAGTGAGCCGTTGCACCGAGAACATCGAATCTCCACGGTTACGAGAATACGCGAAGGTTTCCACAGAGGCAGCGCAACAACAATGGATCACTGCGTAGGAAACGATGAACCAACAGGCAACGTCTCCACAGCTACAACAGTGGGGTTGAATGCATTCGAGCAGTCAGTCTCGGATTAGACAGCTAAGAAGCCAGACGTCATCGAGCCATCTTGGAAGTCAGCCCTGGGATAACCGCCAGAAGAGGTAGTCCAGCATCGCCGAATATTGGGAGCAGTGATTGTAACACTGCAAGTGTAAATGTCTGTAAATTGTGCAAGACGAGCGAACGCAATAAAATCGCTATATTGAGAACGGCATGAACTTATTTGTAGCGTGACACACGAAACACGCTACACTGGTGCCAGAAGTGGGATAAGACTTATACACGTCACCCACAAGATTCGAACTTGGGATACACGCTACAATACATATTGAACAAATTATACCTAAATTAAATGCAGCTTGCTATGCGATGAGATCAATTAAGCCTTTTATGTCACAGGAAACATTGAAGATGGTTTACCATGCCTACTTTCATTCTATTATGAACTATGGATTAATATTTTGGGGGAACTCTTCACATAGTGTAATAATTTTTAAAATACAAAAGAATATAATTAGAATCATTACAGGATGTAGAAGTAGAGATTCATGTAGAGAATTATTTAAGAAATTAAAAATTCTACCTCTTCAATCGCAATACATATTATCGCTTCTCCTATTTGTTGTTTACAACAAAGATAAATTCAAATTAAATTCTGATGTCTATAACATGAATACTAGACAAAAATATAACTTCCACCTACCCTTATCAACTTTATCAGTATATCAAAAAGGAGTCTACTTTACTGGCATAAAAGTGTTCAACAATCTGCCACAAAGTATTAAAAACTTGGGCAATGATACTAAAAAGTTTAAATCAGAGTTAAAGAATTATCTACATGCTCATTCCTTCTACTCTTTAGATGAATACTTCAATGTAAATAGAGAATGATGTAAAATTAAGTTATATTAATTTTTAAGCTAAAATTGCCTGTACTTATGTATGTAACCTTTTGACTTGTTCTGTATCCAAAGGTACTAACCTGCTTAGGATTTATAGAATGTAAATAAATTCAATTCAATTCAAAGCAACATCCCTGACACAAGGAAAGGGGAAGAAGTATAACTGAAATGACCAACAATTATCAAGTACCAGAAGTAATAAACTAAAATAATCTCAAGAAGCAGAAGAATAAATTAATTTAGTGGGAACTAAACTCAAATGCATAATATGCAGTTGAGAACACAATACTCGTGTGTGTGTGTGTGTGTATATATATATATATTCTGTTTATGACCACAGACTTAACTGAGAATGTTCAAAGATATCATGAAATTTACTCTGTACTGTCAATATGTATGGTAGCCAAAGGAATTCCCTTTTGATTCCCTTTTGTTTTAACATGTCACCGAATAATTTGCCGCAAAATTCACCACCATTATCGGAACGAACAGTTTTTATTGTCAATCCAGTTTCTGTCTCAATCATTTTCATAAATTCTTTAAAGGCTTCAAATGTGTCACCTTTTTGTTTCAAGAAGCGAATGAAGATTTTTCTACTATGATCATCCACAATAGTCAAAAAATATTTAGCATTCCCATAAGAGGGTACTTCAAATGGCCCAACCAGATCTAAATGCAACAGATCAAGTATCCTTTTTGACCGTTTGTTCTTTGATTGTAGGAAAGGCTTCTTTGTCATTTTGCCTTCCAGACATGGAACACATTTCTTTGACTGATCTTCTTCTTGAAAGTCGATGCCACTAGCTACACCCTTTTTTAGCAA
>NW_019743667.1:16615-53303 GCF_002891405.2 Cryptotermes secundus
GCTGGGTACTCTTGTTCATTCTTTACAGTATTAATACAAGATTTTTCACATTTGTGATTTTTCTTTTTAGTATTAATCTTATCTTTAGTTGCTGTATTTGCAGATTGGGTCATGTTAACTTTGGTATTTAAACAATAAATCCCATTTTCGGGATATGCTTTGGCAAGAACTTTGCCTCTTATCTGAAAATCATCAGAATCATATAACTTGCAACAGTCTTTGGTAAATAACACAATTGTACCCTTATTTACAATTGAGTTTACAGACAACAAATTTGTAGACAATCCCGGTACATGCAATACATCTGAGATATGGCTATAATTGTCATTCATAAGTTTTACATCACCAAAACCTGCACTGGTTAACATGTTATCATCAGCAAGGGTTATTTCATGTTCCTTAGAATCATGTGTTTTATAATTTTGCAAAATAGTCTTATTTCCGGTCATATGGTGTGAAGCACCAGAGTCTATTACCCATGTGTTCTCTTTAACTTTAACATGATGGGCAGACACCATATACATGGATTTTTGCTGGTCTTATTTTTCCATTTATTTTCATTACATCTATGATCGGATCCTTTATTTTCATCAGTACTATTAACTGATTTAGAAGACTGATTGCTCTTAAATTTTTGCTTATACTGATTGTAATGATTATTATTGTTTGCCTTATCCTTATCTTTGAACCAACAGTTTTTATTTATATGGCCTAGCTTACCACAAATTTGACATTTTGCTGGTTTATGTTTAATCTTACCTGTGGACAGAAAGGCTGAATCTGAATTTGCATTTTTACCAAATTCAGNAAATGATGGCTCTTGCTTTCTCGTCCTTTTGTTTCTTGATGGATATAGGTGTTGTGTCTTCTGCAATATTTTGAATATTGAAGCACCATTCTCTATAATTTTCGAGTCCTTTGGGCCTATCAATATTCGCGAAGGGCTTCAAAGTGGCCATGATGAAACTTGTTTCTTTGTCTTGATAGCGGCGTCAGTCCAAAGGATCACTTTTAAATAACACTTTTCACTTCTATACTTTTTACACTTATCAATGATACGATCCTGGGTCCATAAACTGTTACTTTTGTTACTTCCACTTTGTTACAAGCAATTACTGCTTGAATTCCTTAAACATCTTCTGGGCAAGATAAATGTTTGCATTGTCCGCATGCGATCATGAGGAAAACGCCGATGGGCCACAAGACAAGCTGCTAGAATCATGTGGGAGGAATTTGCATCACTGTAGGTTATATAACAAAGACATTTTTGTTATTTTTGTTACTTCACGTGGATCGAATGATAAGTGAGAATCAGTGTTCACTCTACTCCTGCTTTATTAAGACACTGAGATTTGATACAGAAGTACGCCTTATATATACATACAGGCTTATAGCCATAGTAATACATAACAATATAAAGATACTGTTGTTACACACGTAACTGTAGTTACACGTAACAGTAAACACCACTTAGGTAACAAGACATAACCTAGTTCTTAAATTGTTTACAATGATGTTGCCAACTCTAACATTATATTTCAGTATTTGAGAGTTGCCAACATAACGATAGAATCATTCCCAATCTTTCTTTTTAATTATGCAAATGTAATTCATTTATGAATTTGTATGTTTTTCCTCCTTTATACTTTTAGATACTGCATAGTGTGATTGTGACAAGGAAGGCAACCATATCTCAGGCAAAGAATGGGTAATTTTGCTAAACAGGAACCAATTCTATGGGTTCCCCCTGGCTTTCTATGTAATGGATATCTAGGCTCTTGATCCTAGAGGTAAAGGCAGCTGGAGTGTGAATCTGCTGATGAACCTATCGTTACTAAGGGTATTATCACCTGGGATATAAAGCCATGTAGTCCGCTGAAAGTTAACCAACGTTTAGGGGGAAAATATCGCCTCTATCTTCAGGGTCGAATATGACAAGCAAGTCAACCAACATTTCAGAGAAACATTGGTTGAACTTTAACGGATTACACGGCGTTATATCACAGAAGATAGTACTCTTCACAAGCATGCAGTGAGAAACTCAGATCCTACTACTGATACTCCTTTAATGTACTGCTTATGTTCTTAACATATGTATCTTTTTCTCCATGCTGCCTACATGACTTTGTGACATGGTGCTCAGACAGAAGGGTAAATTAACTTCTTATTTTATTGTAACAATGAGTCACATCAAAAAGTAATGCAAAGCTTTGAGTGTCTAGTAAATTACTTCAAAATTGTAGAATTATTATGCTTCATTTGCAGAGTGTATTATAATGAAATGCTTCTAGAGATGACTGTGTCTGACCTCCAGCAATCCGTTTATGTACTTGTATTTCCAATTTTTATCTGAGTTAATCACTTTTATCAAACACATCATAAAGAGAACTGGTATATAACATGAACCACAGATACCATTAAGATCTAGGATTTGTATTTGAAAATTTCTTATGATATTGTGAATATAAAATAAGGAATATAATTTATGACTACATTTAATGTGATTTCATTTGCCACAGTACATTTCCATCTGGAATATGTGTACATCAAAATCAGTTGGATATGCATAATTACCATAAAGAAAATGCATTTGGATAGTGTGTATACTTCAGTGGAATATAACTGTCCACTACTGTCATTCTGATTGAAGCGAATGAAACAGCTTACATTTGAGTTACTATTCATCTTTTCAGACCCTGAATGCATATTTGTATGACACTGTCATAACTGCCACATGTTTGAATACCATATTGCACAAATGTGCAGGTTTCCATTTTAGTGCTCATGCTGTAATGTTAATTTTTTTTCCACAAAAGTGCAACATAATCTAGAGAATGAAAAAATTAACATTTATACATTGCTGGCATAGCGTAATCAGTATAATGACTAGCTATGGGATGGATGACCAAGGGGTCAGCATTCAAGTCCTGGTAAGGTCAACAATTTTCTCTTCTCCTCATCATCCAGACCAGCTCTGGGGTCCACCCTCCTATTCAATGGGTACTAGGGGCTCTTTCCCCGAGGGTAAAGCAGCCGGGGCGTGAAGCTGACCACTTACCTCCAACTAGTGCCAAGGTCAAGAAAATGTGGATATATACATCGACTCCCTTATATGCCTTCATTGTGTAGTGCTTAATTAGTTAAGCACAGGAACAACTTTACCTTTACATTGCTTCTGTATTTTTACTGCTTAGATAACCATGACTCTCTAAACTATGTTGGGCTTCAGAGGGTAATGGTATGAAAGAATAACTGATGGTGTCTGATACCTGACTGACAGCAGCTGGTGTGGCCTCATGTGGTGCCAAAAGGTTGAACATTAAACACATGAGATTTATCTCAAACTGATCCTCATTGTTGCCGATGGAGCGCTCCTGGACAGACTGCAGGAAGTCGGGTGAGCTGTCCACTAGATAGAGGTGTCCTTCCCGACCCTCTGCTTCTAGCGCCATTGCAAGTTCCATTGCTACCATGCCACCAAATGAGTACCCCAGCAGGCTGAATGAGGCATGTGGAGCTAGTCTGCTCTGTATGTGCTGCAGGAACAGAACCTCAATTGCATTATAAGTGATGATGTGAGGTTTTAGATATGTGAAGTGTTTGCATGTTTCGTGCCCAAAATTGTGGGATAGATCACAATTACATTTGGTATAGGAAGTCTACATTAAATGTTAAGAAAATTAAATTTTGATTTGTACTGGCCTGAGGTAATCCAAATTTTACATGTAGCTCAAATTCAACTTGATCAATTCTCAAAAATGGCTCATAATACAGAAAGTTGTACATAACATAAAATATAGAGCCTACTGAAGTGTGTAGCTTTAAGTTATATTTTTGAATATGGTGAATATTTACAAGAATATAAGGAAAAATAATGTCATTCTGTGCAGTGTAATATTTGCACTATAACTAGAACTGTAATAATAGATTGGTATCTGTGATGAATTGAAATTAGTTAATGACACATACAAAATAGCAAAGAATGTGTTTAAAAAATATACACACTGCATTACAGCACACTTTTCTACCCTTGGTGTGCTATGTCTTACCTAGATCAGCCTGCTCATTTTACATAACACCTTGGAAATTGAAACGTTCCACCAGCTGGTTCTGTCTGAGCAGTCAATAGCCTTGTAATAGAATGCCTACTCTTTGATCATCTGCATAGTCTTACAGTAACAGAATATCTTTCAGCACTGATGTGTTATCATACCGTGACTTCATTGCCCAAGCCTCATCAATTTAAAGAGAATGTACTATAATGAGGTTGATTCACATCAGCTGAAATGTGTTTCATGAAAAGACAACAGGTTATGGACTGTCAGAACATAAATGGAATTATAAAACTATGATGAAATCACAAATTTTGACTAAGAGGATTTAAAGAGGTCTAGATGAGAAGCTGGAAAGAATATATTCAAGACTGACAGTACTAACAGGCAAATACAGGAGCATATGATGGACATCCAAAGACCAACAGAGGTGCATGTGCATAGCAGGAAAAGTAAAAAACAGAGAATGTTCATTTATACAAGTACAAACTTTGTGGGTCTGAAGGCACTGCAGGGTAGTGTACAGGAAATATTTTTCTTGTGTTGGTCTCTTAGTTGAAGGGAAGACAGTTAATCAGATTATTTAAGATGTTCCTAAACTGAATACAGAGAATAAAGGAAATGCTTGGAAAATTCTCTAAAAAGACAGATTTTAACAGATTAACTGTACCTATTTCTCAGGAAGATGACGATGGTGAATCACTGTATTTTATTGGACACATTTATAAAATCATGTTAGTAGTAAATAACATCTGCATGGAAATTTTAGTCAGTTAAACATTTCCAGTTGTCTAAGTGCTGAGGAGAATATGTGGGTCTAAAACAAATTAAGTAACAGGGAATGGAGAATATTACAAAATAAGGTACTCCATACAGAATTACTGGGTATTTGGACTTTTTCCATCATCCAGTAGTCTAGAAAATAGAAACTACAATATTTTGGAGACTGAATATGTTTCCATCCTCAGGTGAAGGGGAAGAAGATATGTACCCAGCTGAGCCCCTTAGATTGAGATTAGCTCTTTCTAGGAGACCTAACTGAGTAGGTGTCTTCCCCCTCTCACCTGAGAGTGGAAACAGATCCAGTCTCCAAAACATTGTAGTTTCTATTTTGTAGAATACCGGATGATGGAAAAAGTCCAAAAACCCAGTAATTCTGTGTGTTACACACCATCATCAGAATCCTTCAGAAACTAAGGGACTTCGTATTAATAATTTGTATTATTTAGCTGTCTGGGCAATTAAGAAGAATGAGAAGATAGATAAGTCATACACATGGACGAAACAAGAAATATATACATAGCTGAAGCTTGTGAGACCAAGATGCAGGAAGGAGGAAATTCTTAAGTGGAGTCAAATAAACATACTACACAGTCATGAACTGGACTAAAGTGGCTGAGGTTAGGATTCTCTATGGACTTTTGTCTTGATGGCGATAAATGTTCAGATTCATAGTAGCAGGAACCTCTTTGGTTGGATGCATAACTATCAACTGGCCAAGGAACAGCCTTCGTGATGCAGTCAAACAGATAAATCTATGGCATATGTTGTACCGGGAGCAGAGCTTGTGCCATGTCCTGGGCAGTGTCTGCCACATTGCTGTAGCCCAGCTGTAGGCACAGCACTTGGTACTTGAGGTTCTTGGCAAGAGGTTCCAGTATGCTTCCCATGCCTTCCACACCAGGAATCATGAAGAGTATTGGTCCAGCCTTTGTTGTATCTTCTACATCTTCTCCCGCCCCAGTTGCTGATGGGAGGCGTAGAACGGGCTGTGCTGCTGTCACCTCATCCCCTATTACTCGGACAAGTAATTCCAGTCCTTCGAGTGGCACTCCACTAACACGAGCTGTGGCTGCAATTACATTATTCCAGAAATGAATTATTAGTCCCTCATTTGTTACATTTCTTCATATCTTGTGAATACAAATAAGGTTTATTTTCTGGCTCTTTTAAATACAATTTAAGTCTGTTTTCCTTCCTTAATGAAAAAAATTAGGCTCATTAAGTTACCATGATCTTCTAGTTTTCCACAATTTCAACTTCTCAAATAACTGACCAAGTTTCATGAAAATGGTAAATTACTGGAGTTATGAATACAAAATTTGGCATGAAGATAAATTATAAACATGCCTACTAACGATTAATGAAATATTTCTCATTTCGTACATCCTGTTGTGTTATTAGATACAATTCTTTATTGGAGTACCTTCTGTTGTCTGTTCTTCTGAGGTGGTCTCATTCCCTTGCCTTGCAGCAGACAGTTCCTCCAGGCGTGCAAATGTCAGGCTGCGAATCTCCTGTGCTGTGAGGAACACCTCAAACTCTCGTTCAAGGGACTGTTTGATCTCAACAGCCATCATGGAATCCATTCCCAGTTCTGCCAACGTGGAATGCTGACTCACAGTCTTCAGATCACGAATACCTGCATAGTTCAAGCTCTCTTACACAGTCTTACTGAAGGAGATTGTGATTAACTTCTTGTGTACTACAAATAAGCCTGTTTGATGGCCACAGTCCTACCTCATGAGTCAGACTGTGTCACATTTCCAAGTACGTAGTCATTTCCCTTTGACATTTTAAATACCTTTCCAAGAGAAGGCAGTTTGCTTAAGAATGGGACCAATGATTTAATTTGAGTCCATTATAATTTTAGTAGAACAGTTGTAAAAATAGGTTTTGAGGTTGAGATATTTTATTTAATACAATACATCCAACAAGGTCCATCTGATTTGTTTTTAGCTTTAAATTTGTGAATATTGTACTGATATTGAACTGAAACCTAAATCTTGGACAGAGTTCAACAGATATATTACAGAACACGAGATCCAAGAAAACTTCAAACCCTTGCAGGACTGTAACATGGTGAATAGATGTGCTCCAAGAGTATTATTTTCCCCATCAATACACACCTCATGATCAAGAAGTTTAAAATGGAAGCTTTGTGTCAAAAATCGAGAGTGTGGCAACAGTGTGCCCTTTAATTAAATCCCCATGTAAGAGCTGCTTATTCCTATCAGGTTCTGAATATTATAAATGAACCATATCTGTGCAGTTTAAATCTAATATTCTGTGACTGCAGTCTTTTGGGATGTGACACTGTCCAGTCTTCTAGATGGTTATTGGTGTTTTTTGGAGAACCCAGTGCCTACCATTTTGAGATTACCCTGAAGAAGTATGTACATGTAATATGTTCTTCTGAAGTGTTCATCTCCAGACTACACAGCATCATATTCTTTGAGACTACAGACATAATATTTGCTGTCATGATAACCTCAAATCTCCTAAAATATTGTATGATTTTGGAATCTTTGAAAATATTTTGCTACATTCTTACATACCTATAATATTGCTCACACAGTCAACAATGTTATCAGAATCACCACTTCCTCTGTGTTTCTCTGCCACAACCATGCTTGCCACAACAGGATATGGCTGCTTCATGAAAAAGTTCAGCTCCTCAAGACAAGATGATATCTTCTGTTGAAGTGTGCCTCCTTTAAAAGTGAAAGCATGGTGCATATGAAAAGCCTTGGTTCCAGTGACCTGGATTTTTGTTTTGATTATGAGTAAAATAAAAAATCCTTTCCATTTTCTGAAAAGTAGCATAATAAAGCCACGTTAAAGAAGCAATAATAAATGTGGTTATGATATAAGTTGTAAGATTTGAGGCTTTCACGGCGGTGACTATGAAGAAAGCAGTCTTCTGGGATTTGGCACCGTGTATATGTGGTGTTAACCGACGTTTCGGAGGAACGTATCGCCTCCATCTTCAGGGTAGAAGAAAAAATATATATATAAGAATCTGCAAGCAAAGAGACCGTGAGAACCAGTAAAAGCAGACTGTGGAAAAATACACAACTATGTGAGAGCAGTGAGGGAGAAGGGGGAAGGGCAAGTATACAAGTGAAAGCAGTAGTGTGGGAGGGGTGGGGGAAGGGAGCTAGGACAAGCGTCGTTTTTGTGTAGGGGAGAGAAAAGGCGAGGTTGAAGGCTGGGCACCACCCGTGAGGTGAGGGGTGGGGGTTCATGGCCTGTGTGGCCTTCTGGATCTGGCGTCATATCCCGGTGGGGGTTTTTTAAGAGAACAGATGAGAGGTTTCCAAGACTTGCTCAGACAAAACACCCCCTCTCTGTTCATATTTCCTGGGTGCAGTTCAATCTCAATTGCCTCCCTAATAATGCGATCCATATAGCGGGTCTTGGTGGAGAGGATGGAGGTATTCTGAAGCTGAATTCAGTGTCCCAGATCGATGCTGTGTTCAGCTATGGCCGACTTGTCCGGTTGTTCGAGACGGATGTGCCGCTGATGCTCCTTCAACCTCATGTCCACGGAGCGGCCTGTATGCCCAATATAGACCTTCCCGCACTCGCATGGGATACTGTATACACCCGGTGTCCATAGGCCCAGGCTGTCTTTAACTGGCCGGAGGAAACTGGATAATTTGTATGGAGGCAGACCCACTGCTTTGATGTTGTGTCGGGACAGCACTCTGCTGATACGGTTGAATATGGTCCCGACATAGGGAAGGAAGGCGACTGAGCCCGGTTTGTCTTCAGGCCGGCTGATGTTGGGCCGACGGTTGAGAACTCTGTAGATCTGCCGGTTGTTGTATCCGTTCTTCTTGAATACATCCTTCAGGAGCACCAACTCCGCATGTAGGCTGTCTTGAGCTCACAGTGCTCTAGCCCTGTGCACCAATGTTGAAAGTGCAGCTTGCTTGTTGGAAGGGTGGTGGTGGGACGCAGCGTTAAGGTACAGGTTAGTATGGGTGGATTTGCGGTACACTCTATGGCCCAGGGAACCGTCGGGTCTCCTGTAAATATCTATATCCAGGAAGGGGAGGTGGCCTTCAGTTTCAGTTTCCATTGTGAACTGGTGCACCAGTGCATCAGTGCACAAACCGGGCTCAGTCGCCTTCCTTCCCTATGTCGGGACAATATTCAACCGTATCAGCAGAGTGCTGTCCCAACACAACATCAAAGCAGTGGGTCTGCCTCCATACAAATTATCCAGTTTCCTCCGGCCGGTTAAAGACAGCCTGGGCCTAAGGACACCGGGTGTATACAGTATCCCATGCGAGTGCGGGAAGGTCTATATTGGGCAGACAGGCCGCTCCGTGGACATGAGGTTGAAGGAGCATCAGCGGCACATCCGTCTCGAACAACCGGACAAGTCGGCCGTAGCTGAACACAGCATCGATCTGGGACACCGCATTCAGCTTCAGAATACCTCCATCCTCGCCACCAAGACCCGCTATATGGATCGCATCATTAGGGAGGCAATTGAGATTGAACTGCATCCAGGAAATATGAACAGAGAGGGGGTGTTTTGTCTGAGCAAGTCTTGGAAACCTCTCATCTGTTCTCTTAAAAAACCCCCACCGGGATATGACGCCAGATCCAGAAGGCCACACAGGCCATGAACCCCCACCCCTCACCTCACGGGTGGTGCCCAGCCTTCAACCTCGCCTTTTCTCTCCCCTACACAAAAACCACGCTTGTCCTAGCTCCCTTCCCCAACCCCTCCCACACTACTGCTTTCACTTGTATACTTGCCCTTCCCCCTTCTCCCTCACTGCTCTCACATAGCTGTGTATTTTTCCACAGTCTGCTTTTACCGGTTCTCATGGTCTCTTTGCTTGCAGATTCTTATATATATATTTTTTTTTCTTCTACCCTGAAGATGGAGGCGATACGTTCCTCCGAAACGTCGGTTAACACCACATATACACGGTGCCAAATCCAAGAAGACTGCTTTCTTCATGATATAAGTTCTTTATTGCTAGTGGGGTGGGACTAAGTCCCTTGCACTGCAGTCACTTCTGGCCTATTGTACCAGCCCCAGATGATAGGTAAGGGTGATTGTGGAGCAATTGGTGAAATGAAGATTGGCAGGGGAAACCAAAGTACTCAGAGATAACCTGCTCCAATGCCACTTTGTCCACCACAAATCCCACTTGACCAGACCCGAGATAGAACCCGGGCTGCTGTGGTGGGAAGCCAGCGACTAACCGCTTGAGCTATGGCGCGGCCTTCTGTGACTTCAATATTAGAGTTAATTTTACCGTCTACACAACACGTTTTTATTATTATTATCACACTACATGTTTCGACCTCATGAGGTCATCCTCAGGTGTACGAACACAGTTGTATTCACACGCAATCACATTCGTTTTTTCCACTCATTCAACTCTGTATCCTATCCAGGTCCGCGCTCTATAATATATTAGGTTCTTGTATGCAGTGATGAGCATAAGTAGGAAGTGTTGCATGAAAAAAAGAACACAGAATGCTATTTTATATATATTTTAGAGAGAAAGTAATATCTCAGATACAAATTGAATTCTAAAGGAACAATATGACAGAACATATGAAATGATAATATTGGACAGATGTCCGATATTAAAAAAAAAGGAAAAGTTTTCTCTGTGGTTAACTAATTGAGCACTATGCCAGGAAGGTCTATGGAGGAGTGGCTGTATAGATCGACATATTCTTAACATTGGCACTAGCTAGAAGTGAATGGTCAGCTTCAAGCACCGGCCGCTTTATGCCCAGAGAAATAACGCCCTGTCCCCACTAGACAATAGGCTTGGTGAGACCCAGAATCTGTCTAGAAAACAAGGAAAAGAGAAAAATCTCAACCCTACTGGGAACTGAACCCTGAACCCTCGGTTTTCCAGTCCGTAGCCCATCGCCACACTGACTATGCTATCATAGCTCCTTGGTCCAATATTAAGGAACCGAAGAAATAACAGCTACCATACAGCCAACCAATGTATATTTATTCATTAAGAGAGAAAGGATTAACTACTTACACCGTGATCAGCAACATCATTATCATTACACAGATCAAAGTATCTTACCTATCACTACTTCTACGTCATCCTCTTGCATATCTGCCACGAGCCCCACATCTCCAACGGCTCCCCACTGAATAGCAAGACCTGGCAACCCATCTCTGACTCTGGCCTCACAGATACGCTCCATGATAGAATTGCTCATGCCATAGTTCGTTTGTCCTGCATTGCCACGCCCACATGATACACTGGAGAACACTACAAAGTGACGCAGCTGTGGGCACATCTGGCGAGACAGCTCATCCAAGTACCAAGTTGCATGTGCCTTTGGCCCTGCAGAAGCAGCAAAATCAGCCTCACTTTGGTTTGCCAGAAGAGCGTCTCGTAGTACCTGGAATTGATGCAGCAATCAGTGTCTAATGTTATCTCTGTTTTCTAATATGGCTTAATGCTTTATTTTATATCAACCTAAACTTAATTAATTTAATTTTGTATGCAGTTCTTATCAAGTAACTTTGTGAGTAATATGTTACTGAACTTGGGGGCACACGGTAGCATAGTTGGTTGGGGCACTATGCTACAAGGTGGAAGGTACTCGGATGGAATCCTGATGAGGCGGATTTTTTCAATTGACCTAATCCTTCCAGTCACAATATGGCCCTGGGGTTGACTCAGCCTCTAACAGGTATGAGTACCAGGAATATTCTTGGGGGTAAATGACGGCTGGTGTGTAAGGCTGACAACCTTATTGCCGTCTATGAGCTGACTGTCTAGAAAATGTGGGAACCTCAACATTTCACAACTCTATGGGCCTCCATGGCCTATTACAGGGATACCTTTTGTGAGCCACATGAAATATGGAACTGTGTCGCATTTACTTTCAATCATGTCAACTGAGATCAAAAACACCTGGAGCTAAGTAAGCTGAAAGTAAATATGGAGAAGAAAATATTATTGCACACTGAGAAATTTTTGTGATTCATACTGCTGACTTACTATTTTAATGACAGTCAATCAATAAGGCAATGATAGGCTGAACATGCAGCCTGCAGGGAAATGTATTGAGAATTTTTGTGGTGAACACTCTCTAAAAACAATGACTTCAAAGCCAGAGGAAGAGAGGAATGACTAATATTATAATTGATCTGAGATAAATTGGTTGTGAGGACACAGAATAGACTAAATTGGCTCAGAACTGTCCCCAGTTGTGGGCTTCAGTATCAGAAGTGATGATCCCTCTGGATCTATATTTACCACAGCCAGGTTGAATATAGCATCTACAGGACCCAGTTTGTTTGCATCTGACAGCAGAACTACAACACCATTTCTAGTAGTGATGTCAGCCACAGAGATAACTACTGTCACACCATAGCTGCGCCATATTCTCACACGTAAACTTTGGTACCCAGTCTTCAGACCATAGCGAGATGTCAGCACCAGTTTGCGAGCTCCTCGCAACACAAGCCAGTCAGCCAGCTCCAAACCAAAGCCACCCAATCCACCTGTAATTTGCAGTATATGTTTCCCTTTCAATTACAAGTTATTGTATCTTCTTTTCCAGCTATTAAAAAATTTAAAGTATATGCTAAGGAATATTAGCTCTACTCTACAAACAATGGCTACAAGGACATGACAACAGATTAATTGAAGAAATAAGAAACCCTCCCAATGTTGCACGGATACTGAAGAGACAGTGGCCATCCAACCTTCCGAAAAGATTAGGTTAAGCAATAAATTCTAGCATCAATTGTGTTTAAGAGCATCGACGCTGGTTGATTCTCTACTCACGTTCCTACTTTTAACCAATTTACTTATTGCTCCTTACTGTAGTGAGTAGATTGTAAATTCGCAGAGAAATAAAAAAAAAATATGGTAAGGAAGAAAGAATATGAATGTGCCTCTCTTGTAATAAGGGGGTGCACCATATGAAACTAAAGTTGATATTAATGTAGGATGGGCTTTAGTAGACAGATGCTAACCTAAGATATTAAAGTATGGGAAAAATTACAGTGAAAGTCATTCATTGTAAATTATCTGCAATCCTGAACATAATTTTACTATTTAACAATGGAAGATATTACCAGCAATGATATAAGTGTATGCTGGGCTGCAGTAGTATTGTGGGGATGCCTGAATAAACCGTGGTGAAGGCACAACCAGCTTCTTGTCCTCTTCTTGTCGAATTTTCAGTAACACCTTGCCTATATGCTTCCCTGCTGCCATGTATCTGCAATACAATTATGCAATTCTCATTTTCTTATCCTGTGAAGTGTATATGTTTTCTTGTATTCTCAAAACACGTAGACAGTATTACAGCTACTAGTTTATGGTGAAATGTTGTTAAATAAACACAGAATTAAAATCCTTTATGGAATGCATCCTGTTGCGTGATCAAACTAATCAATTACCACGATCTGTCTAACGCAACACACAGAATGTATAACATTCAATTTGTTTTATTAAAATTGCAACATGTTTTGACTATGTTTTCTGGTCATCATCAGGTGAATACAAATGCTTAACAAGTGCTCTATGAAATTACAAAATGCTTTACCTCTCATATGGGCTCATATTGACAATGATTTTGGTTTGATAAAAATTTACATACAAAATTAAGTTGGTGTATGGTTTAAGTAAAATTGAACAACCCTGGAATGAACTAAGGTAAACGAGTCTGGAGCTACAAGGGCATCATCCCTTATTCTACTTGTTGCTGGGGGTTGGGTAGCAAAGGTGATAAGGTGTGACGCTTAAGAATCTGGAACAATGCAATTTGCAACATAAGTTGCTAATTTTGATGTATTAGCTATTGTTATATGCTTAATGAAAAGATTACTCTTGTACTTATGGACTGAAGGATGTTTGCTAGCCTAACTAGGCTATGGTCTTTACCCTTGAACTGTGTAGCTTACACTGTGTGTCTGGTCTCCATGTTTACATTGGTAGCTTCAAACTTGAAGGGCAAGAGGAGGCTAGATGGGAGGGGGTTCCAGATTCTTAAGTACCACACCTTATCACCTTCGCTTCCAAACACCCAGCAACAAGCAGAATAAGGGATCATACCCTTGTAGCTCCAGACTTGTTTACCCTAGTTCATTCCAGGGTTGTTCAATTTTACTTAATCCACACACCAACTTCATTTAATACGTAGATTTTACCTATGCTAATACTGTCATCAAACAGAAATCATTGTAAATATGGGCCCATATGAGAGGTAAAGTGTCTTGCAATTCAAAAGGGCACTTGTTAAGCATTTGCACAAAGGATGTGCCATAGCTCAAGCGGTTAGTCGCTGGCTTCCCACTGCGGCAGCCCGGGTTCAAACCTGGGTCTGGTCAAGTGGGATTTATGGTGGACAAAGTGGAGCTGGGGTAGGTATTCTCTGAGTACTTAGGTTTCCCCTGCCAGTCTTCATTCCAGCAAAACAATCCTCCATCATCATAATCACCCAGGGCAGGTACAATAGTCCAATCAGTGGCCGCAGTGCCAAGTGGATCCAACTGGACTCCACCCCCCACTATGCGAATTGGAGGGGGGAAAGAAAAAAAAAGCATTTGCACTGACCTGAGGATGACCATATAAAATGGTCAAAACATGTTGTGATTTTAATAAAACAAATTGAATGTTATACATTCTCTGTGTTGCGTTAGATGGAACATGGTAATTGATCAGTTTGATCATGCAACAGAATGCATTCCATAAAGAAGTTAGATATTTATTGAATTAGTTAGATATTCAATTATTTTGTTAGTTAATTCTCTCTGAATGTAGTCAGTTTTAAAGGAAAAATTCCAGTGTATGAACTTCAGGAGAGAAAAGTTGTTTTCCTGCATCTCTGTCATAAATAGGCAACTGTACCAGAATGTGAGAGTACTCATTATACCTGAATGCCTGTTCTACTTCATGAGAGTACTCATTATACCTGAATGCCTGTTCTACTTCATCTTCAGCGAACACATTCCTGACCAGTGGTTTCACAGCCCCTGACTTAATGCCTTCAACAATGAGATCGCACAGAACTTTCTTCTTTTCAGAAGATGCAGAGAACAAAAAGTCCAGCATGACACCGTGGAAACTTGTCTCCTTCAGGAATATCTCCATACCTATGTGTTGAGATGCAGAGAAGTCAATGGCATTAAACTTGTATAACATAGTCATGGGTATATGGAATGCAGGAGCGGCCTCCGTAGGTACACGGGTTCAAACCCGGCGGAGGTCGTGGAATTTTTAAGGGCAGAAAAATTCAGGGAACAAGTCCTCTGGGAGGAACTTTAAGCCGTGGGTCCCGTGTCATAGCTTTACGGCACGTAAAAGAAGGAGGTCTGTGAGCCAAATTACAAGGACTTTTCCCACCAAACAATAGTCTCTAACGCCTCTGGTAGATGGGGGAAGCATCTAGATACCGCTGAGCCAGTAGAGGCCGAACTCGCTGGCTGAGTCGGGACTGATGGCACGCACCAGTATCGGTAGGGTATAGAGACTGGTAGAATATCACAGGGGGACGTACAATAGACCACTGGTCACAGTTCATGGGGAAACCCACCCTCTCCAATAATAATAATAATAATAATAATAATAATAATAATAATATGGAATACAGGAACTCATTCCTATAATTAGAATCAATTGTTCTTTTGCCTGGGATATGGCTGCTTTCCTTGTTAACATAAGAGCATGTAGTATCTAAAACTTTAAAGATGCAAGAACACTCAGATTGAGAAATGAAAGTATACTCATGTACTACTAAAGAATATTGAGAACAAGGATTCAAACCATATCCAAAAACTCTACTGCAGAACTTCAAATTCATGACTACTGTACATATTGGCAATAGTATACAATAAATTCCTCAATATCTGTGGATGTTGTCTATTTCGTCTGCAGTAGGAATGAGGGTCCAGGGAAGAAGGAAACAGAAATGTTACATTATTGTGTAAAGGAAATTAAAGTTTGAAACAAATGCTTTCACCTCATATGCGTACAGCAGAACCTGTGCATTATGATATCATGCGGACCTATAGATCAGCTTTTACTGTAAAGATAGCATGTATTTGTACTTGACTTGTGCCATAGCCTATAGTGTCAACCTGTACTTGGATTTATGGAATGTACATAAATTCAAATTCAAATTCAAATTTAAAACGATGATGATGATAAAATATTCAGTTAATTATTATAGATCACTGTATAAAACAAATTATTACACATCAACAGCAACCAATTTTTAGATTTTGTTACATAGAAGTTTCATTATATCTTTTTTATTGTTGTGGATGGAACAGCTCCATAGAATAGAAGAGTATACTACGTATTTTGTTCATGTCAGTTTGAAATATGAGATGTTGATATGAACCATAGTGAAATCAGTGCAAAACCATAAATAGAGACAAATATGCCAGATACAGTTAAAATCACCAGGTTAATTCAAATTAATCCTTGAAGTTACCAGATCAGTCAGAATCATAGCAAATAGGATTAACTTTGCAACAGTACTGTTATGCAAAAATTTTTATATTTTCCACAATTATTGGGGTACAAATTCTAATAGATTTCATCATATCTGGAAAATATAACAAGTAGAAATTGTTGTGCTTTCGTTTCCTTTTCATGACTGAATAGTCTGTGTTGAGTACTATTTTTCTGCATAAGCAACTCATTACATAAGTTCACTTCAATTACCTTTCTTTCTGTTATAAACTGACACATACTCTTGTGCATAATTTTTAATTGTGAATTGTTAATTTTGGTGATTATGATATCTCTTTCATTTTAATGGTGAAAAGAGTAATTAATTTTTAAAATGTAAAACGTTTTAACAGTCACACAAACTTTATTTAAAAAAAAAAACATACTCATAAAAATAAATATATCTTTTGTAAGTGTGAGATTTATCAGTGACTGCATAATTCTGGGTTACCATAGCAACAAACTGTCAAGCGTTAACACATCGCATGAATGTAAGTTATGTAATAGTCATGTATGCTTCATTGTATTGTATCTCTTTGTGAGTACTGGTAATATTTTGATGTGAGTATGTCAAGTATAGTACGCTACATAGAGGATATGGTTCATGACTGATTATTTTCATGTGTCATTCGTAGGATAGTGTGAAAGCTTGTATACTAAACAATGAGACTGCCCACTGAATTCTCAGCTGGTGTTACACTTGAACTAAAGTTTTGTGTGACACTATACAATGATTCTTTATAACTTATGCACAGACAGCATGCAACATTATAAAATTGAAATGAACATGTTTAGATCTACTAGTAATAAATGGATTTGCATACAATTTATGTTGTAATATAAATTTCACTGTGTAATGCAAGACTGATACCGGGTGTTTCATATAGGGTAGAGAATCATAGCTGTGCAGTGAAATGGAAAAGGTGGAAGAGGAAACAGGCATGGCACCTCTGCATTCACCTCAAGGGACTGGTGAAAATCATCAGAAACCAAGTCAGAATAACTGACCCTTTTTTTGAATTGTTTCATTTTGGTCCGTTACACTCTCAATCACAAAGTTAATAGAACGTCCGTCGAGTGTAACAATTTGTAGGTCACTTTTTATTATTATTTCTGCCTTACATGTTTCGGTTTGACACAACCATCATCAGAGGCACTTGCTATAATTATGGAAACACTGTCGCTGTTTTTGATGTTCACAATTATGTTTGTCGTGTGGACGTTGCTACGATATGTTACGTGTAAAAGCACAAAACATGCTAAGATAGTTGAGTACACTCTCAAGTTCTCACTTTTCATCCGAACCTATTTTTAAGTTAAAACGCTAAAATGTTAAAATATTTGATATAAAATGCTGAACTCCTCCTTGTTAATTCATCCCGAAGATGGGAGACGTCAGCAGACATGTAAGGCAGAAATAATAATAATAAAAAGTGACCTACAAATTGTTACACTCGACGGACTTTCTATTAACTTTGTAACTGACCCTGGCTAGCGTTCAAATTAAGCACCACCTAAATATATAGGGGCTGGACAAAATAATGGAAATACTATAAAATTGAGGAATAGAATTTGTGTTGGCTACAATGTAAGAACTTAAGTTGACAACAGTGAATGTTCTTTTTCCATTTGTTTACACTGTGTAGTGCTCATGTCAGTGCATTAGTGATTGTGTTGAATGACAGTCCATGTGAAAGAATCGGAAAACGGAACACTTCCACGCCTTTGATAGAGGACAGATCGTTGGTGTGCATTTAGCTGGAGCATCTGTGGCAAAAACTGCCACATTATTAGGCGTATCAAGAGTGACAGTTTTGAAGGTTATGTCGACATACACAAATCATGAGACAATGTCAGTCAAGGGGAACTGTGGGCGAAAATCAACATTGACAAAAAGAGATTGTCATACATTGAGGTTTGTTTTGAAAATTCACAAAACTACTGCAGCACAGGTGACAACAGAACTGAATATTCATCTTGAAGATCATGTTTCTACAAAAACTGTCTGATGTGAGCTTCACAAATCCAACATCCACAGTTGGGCTGCAATTGTTAAACCACTGACTACTGAAAATATGTGTAAACAATTGTGCCATGACCATAAAACCTGATATCAGACAACTGGAAAAGCGCATGTGATATGGTCAGATGAATCGTCCTTCATGCTATTACCTACATCAGAAGAGTTTACGTTTGGAGAACACCAAAGGAAGCCTACAATTGGGACTGCCTGGTTCCAACAGTGGAACACAGGGAGGTTCTGTACTGATTTGGGCACCAATATCGTAATATTCTGTTGTCCCATTATTACCCTTCATGGCCGAATGGACAGGTTGGGTAAAGAGGTGCATCCCATGATGCAGTCATTATTTCTGATCAATGATGCTGTCTTCCAAGACAATAATGCCCCCCCTCATACAGCTGGAACTGTTTAGTCATGGTTTGAAGAACATGAAGGTGAACTTCAACGTCCTCCCTGGCCAGCATAATCGCCAGATTTTAACATCAGTGAACAACTCTGGTCAGTTTTGGAGACTAGGGTGAGGAACAGATTCCCACCTCCAGCACCTCTAAGGCAACTTGAGGATGTTCTTCAAGAAGAATGGCATAAAATTCCACTAGAGACTGTTCAAAATTTGTATGAGTTCATTCCAGGAAGGGCTGTGGCTCTACTGAAGCCAAAAGGTGGTTAAACAATATATTTAAAAAAATGTGTACAGTATCTGTAGTGTTTCCATTATATTGTCCAACACCTGTACATCATGTATTGCCAATGCTAAAAGTCTCAAGCCATTCACAAAGCTGAATACTGCATATTTTGGTGATTTCATTTCTACTTCACACACACTGACTCAAAACCCCAGTTCCAAGAATAGCAGATTAACAAGGCATATCTTACCAAGTTGTTTGTTGTTGACAAGATCAGCTTTTCCAATCTCTAGAAATCGTCCTCCAATGGCAAGGCAGCGTAGAGAAGCCTGCAGCTTTTCATCAGACAGGGAGTTAAGAACAAGATCAACCCCTCTTCCATTTGTCTCTAGCATAATAAGCTGCTCAAAAGAGGTGTCTCGGGAGTTTCCAATATTGTGGTCTGTCAGCTAAGAGAAAACAGACCATTGATACACTGCCTGCATCATAACCAACATTTTTGTTCAGCTCTGAGGAATCAAAAGGTGCATGCTTTTCAATATATGTTCACTAGAACTGTTTGTTTTGCCAATTAAAAATGCACGTGTTATTCCATTTAATTATGGCTACTTTTATGAGATTAAAACTGTCATTTAAGAGCTCAGCAGTGAATGTAAAGGAGAGATACTGACATCATTACACAAAAACAAAGTTTACATGAGTATGAAGCATTGTTTCTGTCACCACAGAAGTTTTCATTTGAAGTTTAATGACTTATGAAGTTATTCAATACATTTACATTGCAATTTAATGGTTCTCGCTACCTGTGGGAACTGTTTCTTGATGAATTCCCGTTTTTCTTCCGTTCCAACAGTGGTGAACACTGTGCAACCTGCATGCAGACAGATGTTGATTGCTGCCTGACCTACTCCCCCACTGCCTGCATGTATCAGCACTGACTCCCCTTTCTTCATATGCCCATTCAATACCAAACCATAGTAAACCTATTTGTGACAAAATAGAATCTCCTTCAGGTTGGTTGAATCTTGCACACAAACACAACATGTTTTGACATTTTTAAAATAACCTTCATATCAGNCTAATCCAGTAATGGACTACGTCTGGCAATTTAAAAATTCAGACAAAAGAAACTGACCCTGTTGACACAACAAAAAGTTAATAAAAATACAGTGAACCCCACATTTCATGTACCTCACTTTAAGGTTTTTCTTCAATGATCCCAAGTTAATAATCTCAATATTAAATTACCTGCATTTAAGATTTTCCCCATTTTAGTGTTCAAAATCACTGCTTCCAAAAGAAACTTCAAAGAGGTATTTAACTGCATTTATCATATAATTATGCAGACTCCTACAGCACTTAGCATTCTGGTTGTGCTTCTGAATATGTCAAGATATCATTTAGAACCTGACATCTGGAGTGTATACTTCCCTCATGTTTTGAAGAGCCTGTGTTAACTCACCGTTCCATACACAACTGGTACAGTGGCTGCATCCTCTAGTGTCCAGTGTTCGGGTACAGTCCAGAGAAGATCATTGTCCGCCATCACCATTGTGCTCATAGACCCATAATTACCCATGCCAAAGACACGTTGCCCCTTCGTGTTACGCCCAGAGAATTCAAGGCCCTGAAGACAATGCTGCCACCAAAAAAAAACATTATTTACTTAGTCATGAGCACATTTATTCTATTTTAAAACAAAGGTAGATGTACAAAACAGACACCATCTTGAGCTACTATAGATATCCTGTCACTATTCCACGGAATCCCCTTAATGATTCATACATTTCTGTTAGTGCTGCACGAATTTGAATATATCACTACAGCAGTTAGTAGTTGTCAGCCAACTTGCCTGGTACCAAAGTGTTTAAACTATGACAGATAGTCAGTTAGGTTCATGCTCTCATCTACTATTATAAGGTTCAGCAAAATAAGAAATTGAAATTGAAATTAATTGTTTATTTTATGGCACTGGATCAACTGCTGCAGTTATAATTTGGTGCAGGATGATTGTGAATGATAAAGTCAGGAGAGACGTAGTAGGAGTGGTTTTCATGTAATTTGGCATTTGGTTGAGCAGGTTGAATGAACCAATGGCAAGACCTCTGATCACAACAGTTTGGTTCTGGTTGGAATTCAGACAGAAAATTATTACGCTGTGGGAGAGGATAAAAGAACCTTTCCTTCCAATTATGTACAGGTGATCTTCATTCAAATTTACGGAAAAGCACCTTCTCACCTGGTTCAGTCGACTCTTGGTAAAGACTTCATATCCCAGTTTGCCGGTTGCTGTCATCACATCTCGGAAGTTGAGGGCAGAGTAATAAACGTGCACGAGCCTTGATGGGTCACTGCAACACAACATAAATGTGCTTCAGGCTTACATTCCTTTACTTATAATACAACTAAAGAAAAGGCACTATTATAAAAATCATGGAAGATTTTTTCCCTTTTGTCCTTTCTGGCATTTGTTTGCTTGCTGAAGGAATTTATTTCTCAGACAGAAATTCCCATACGCATGATTCCATTTACTTTCAGTGATCTGATGATGACTTATGATGATACAGCGATGATATGATGACAACAATGCTGATGCTGCTGCTGATGATATGATGGAAACTATGATTTACGTTTGTGGCAAAGTATTTTACCATATTCACAAACACTGTTATGAAAACAACCAGGTTTCTTTTTCAGATCAAAACATTGTGTTACAACATCAGTGTTGATAACACTACAACTGAATCTTTCACATTATTTCTGCTACATAAATTTAATCTATGGCCATGCAATGGAAATTTTTAAAAGGTTTTCTGTGCAGATCAGATCAGATTTCATAATCCTTGAAAGAAAGACATGATGCTGATGAGGAAGAGGGGATGTAAGAAGGAGAAAGAAGATGATGAGGTAATGAAGAGAAAGAGATGATAATGAAGACAAAATGATGGTGATGGAGGACAAGGAAGGGGATGATGGAAGAGGAAGACAAAGATAAAGTTTCATCCATTCCAAGCTGTTGCATAAACAATCAAGTTTTCAACTTCATGCCAATCACAGATATTTTACCATCCATACATGTGATCTACACAAATGTGACTAGGTGGTGATTTAAACTTCAGAAAGTATAAGTAAAGCGAAGCTATCATGGGTTTAATTAAATAAGAATCATGCCATAAAGACATATGAGGGAGTAGCTCCATCATTCTTAACCTCAGCCCTAGATGGAGGTGGGTGGTCAGCCTCATGCTTCTACTGCTTTAGCCCCAGGAAACAGGCCTCTGGTACCCACTGCATAGGAGGATAAGTGAGCCACAGAGCCAGTCCAGATTTTATGGAGAAGGCACAAAACTCGTGACCTGCTGGGAATCAAACCCTGATTAATTGTTCACCCAGCCCACTGCATAGCTGCTATACTGAGTGAGCTATACCAGTTCCCATGTACAATCATCTTTAATCCTAACATGACAATACCGGTTCTTTGATTTGTTCATTGTTCAGTATCTGATTGTAAAGGATATGCAAGCACAGAAATGTCATCTTAAGCAAATCAACCACAAAATTCACTGAAGTTTATCAAGAGAACTGGAGAAATGACAGGATTATGATCTGAATAATTGTGGTTAGGTTCAATTTATAGAAAACATTCGGTAATTTTGTGTCCACATTTAAGAGTCTCCTTATTTGCACTAATCATATCCTTCCTCCTCTTCTCTTAATTATATTCTACTGGCTCCATTAATCAAAAATAAAATCACCTGGCATTAAATTGCGTTTTCATGTTCCTACAACTTCCATTACTATAAAATAAGTTTCAACATACTTGTATTTAATTTGTTTCATTCTGGTCCGTCACACTAATAATATTATGAAAAAGTTAAAGAGTTCCATCCAGTGTGACTAGTTAAGATTTCTTCTTATTTCAATTACTCATGCCCTTACATGTTTCAGTCATCAGAGACCATCTTCAGAGGGACACCTTAAGATTTTTTCTTATTTCAATTACTCATGCCCTTACATATTTCGGTCATCAGAGACAATCTTCAGAGGGACACCTTTACATCAATATGGTCCCTCTGAAGATGGTCTCTGATGACCGAAACATGTAAGGGCATGAGTAATTGACATAAGAAAAAATCTTAACTAGTCACACTGGATGGAACTATTTAACTTTTTCATAATACTTGTATTTAACTTGAAGCTTATGCCCTGTAAAGTTCAATATTCTGAGAAAATTATAGTTTTCATGGAATATCTCTTGGAGTGGGCAAACTGTAGCAAGACACATTATAAAGACTACATTGAATCCATTAGCCACTTCACAATCAATAGATTTAAACCGAAGGCCTTAACGAATGGGTCATCATGTTCCTGGAACCACACACACTATTAAACTCAAAATGCTCTTAGTGATAAAGTATGTCTAAAATCAAAGGCGCTGGAGAAAAGGAGGATTATCAGAGATGTAGATAATCCAAAATTATCTTATATTCAATTCATATGTTCAGTACTACATGAATTATTTACAATAATTTCATGATCACAATTGCAGTGGTTATAAATATGGAAGCACAGATGAGGGGCATGAAACGTTGTCTCTCATATTACAAGGAGAACAGGATGCTGATGAACCTACTTGTATTTTGTACTAAGAGAACAGAGGAAGCAGCAGGAGAGCGGAGAACGCTGTGACTACAAGCTTCTCAAAAAGGATTCTGCTTCATGGAACTAGTAGCAGAGATTAGCATCATGAAAGAAGAGACAAAAGGGGGCAAAGGTTATAGCTTAATTTCTGCTCTTCCTCACTGCATATAAAAACAGATCATAAAATGTGAAACAAAAGTGAAAAGGGAACACAGCTACATTCACAAGCATCTGAGTAAATAGAAAATATGCAGTTTCATAAATATTTAGTAATGTGAACATAAAATGAACACCAATGAAGGATTCTTACTGATAATTCACACATGCATAATTGATAGTAACCTATGTTCCCTGTCCAATTTCACATCCTTGAATGGTGTTTATAGAAAATGATCTGAACATATTGTAATGGACTTGATCAATGTGTTTCCAGGCAACAGCTCTGTAAACACGGTCCAACAAGCAACAATAGAGGAAGCTGTGTTTTCTGTAGATTCGACCGACGCGTCAACTGACTGGCTGGATAGCCATCATGTGATATGTGTTTACTGTAGGTCCAGGTCTGCTCCGCGGCTATGTAATGAGCGCCACATGCCGTAAGTTCAGAGTGAATTGGAACCAGGGGTACAGAAGAGTACAAGAAGTCAGCCTGTAAAGATTTCACATGTGCTTTGAAGACTTCACGTGTGCTTAAGCACAGTGATGTTGGGAGTGCGTGATTTAGTAAGATTTATATATGGATATATGGTTTGTGTGTTATAAATATATATGAGGACTTGTGCAGATAGACTGAAGAGATTAGTGTGGAGCGATAGTAACTTGTGTAAAACAGCAACAGTGTAATAATTGTAGTTAATGAACTGTAGGTTGCTAATAAATCCAATTATCAATTTTAACCCCATCTTTAGTCACCCATACACATGATAATATGCACTGACATGCTGCTTACATACCTGTCTGGCCGTAAACTTCCCTCTATCCATTTCAAGCTGGATAGATCTCCTCGAGTAGTGACATTCACAAAGGCATGTGGTACACTCACAGTGCTGAAGCTGTCAAGTGGGAGGTGCCGGTATGATCCCCACTGTCCATTGCTGTACACATTTATCACCAGATCTTTGTTTAGCTGCTGGTAATATAGGGGCACATCTAAATCAAATGGTGGAGCTGATTCATCCAGAATGAAAAAGCACCTAAAAGGGAAAAGAAGAGTCTTTCAGATTTCCTAACAAATGTTTCTCCTGCTTATTTCATTGCATGTTTGAAATATGATATTGCTGAAATGTTGCTGCCATGGAGAATGATACTGTACAGGTTGGTACAACTGTATCATGCGTGACTTTCAGAAATACAAAGTGTGAATTCCTGCTGGACAATCAGATATTCTGATTGAGGTGTTTCATAGGTTTTCTCACACCTTAAAGGCACAGGAGTAATGACTGCTTCCTCTCCCATCCCTTAAAATTCTATGTACAGCCATTTCTTTCAAGGTTTAATAACGTCTACAGCATTGTTAATCCACTAGCACAGCCTCACAGCTCAGGATGTGCAAACACATTCATGATATCATCTACATCATGAAATTAAAATTACAAAGTTCAATTACTGGGCAATAAGTGCAGTATATCTACATGAGACTACTCTAATAATTTCCAGGTATTATGTGAAAATAGTTGAATTGGACTTTTCAAAAGACAATATCAAATAATATGTGAATGGGTCAAATAAATAAACTGTGGATTAAATATTGCTAGCAGATTGGGGTTGTGGCCAGTATTGGGATAGTCATCATTGGAAACATGAGAGGCAAAGAGCTCTGGTAATCTGTATTTATTATCCTGTACTGAATGGGGAAGATCACAAAACTACACAACATTTGGTATGTTTAGAAATGTGGTTTATGGTAAGTTGTGAGCCACTTCATGAAGTACAATTATGACTCTGAACAATTACAGTAGCAACAATTTTAAATTGCTCAGATTTAAGTAGAAATAGGTTATTCTTAGTCTAAAATCACCACACCAACCTTACGGGCTCGCCTCCTGGCTCCTTGCGGATGCAATTAACAAGACCGAGGATGCCATTTAGTGGTTCATTCTGAGCAACCAATATGATGCGACGTTTAGAACTGCTATCAATAACGGCCTGTATTTGTGGCAACCAGTCATAGTTTTGGGCGCTTACGTGGATGACAACTGGATTACTCACTACCACTCCCTACAACACCAACATAAAAAATCAGACCTTCTGACATGCTGGGATACCATGACAGGTACAAAATCTACTTACAAGACATAAATCCCAACAGAAGCACTAGAATATTTCACTATAGTCAGAATGATTTCAGAATTCTCCTGCTGTTCCTAACAAGTACTGCTAGCACCAGCAGTAGAGCACAAATTAATATAGTTCACCCACATTCAGCGAGTAAGCAGTTCAGACCATGCTATCCTGTGCCACCACATGGTTTTCTTATGCCTGTTAAGCAGTGTCACAACTTACAACATAATGTATACCTGATGATGGCCTTATAAGGCGGACACATATTGTATGAAGAGTGAGGCAAGAGAGTGGGATATGACAGCCTGGCATTAGCCATACGTCCATCAGAACTCTATGAAAAGTTGCGTTTGTAAGACTGTGAATAAAACTAACTTAAATGTCAGGCAAATCTGTGGACACTGTATAATATCAGGCCACAACAACATTCTTCTCCACCCTTTCTAATTCTCTGCAGTGTATGTGGGTATAAACATTACCCCAACTCATTCAGCACAAAATGACCTCTACTGTTCATAAAGCACATATACTTATGAACAACAGAATAACCTATAGGAACTTAAGCAGATACTTTATATTCCATTTTAAATCTCAAGAAAAGTTATAATTTGCAATAAAGGAGACAGATATGCAACTGTAAATAGTTCTACTTTATGCCACCCCAACAGCAAGCTGCCCTTACACAGTTATAAATCACGATTTGCACTGAAAATGGCATGCTATATGTGTAGTGGATTTAACTATAACGTCACATGATTGTGTAATTGTATACTGGGTTTGGATTGATAACTGGATTTATTGAACACTTACAGATCTGTGACTACAAGTAATTATAACTGTTTCACTAATTTACACACTTGACAGTTCAATACAGCACAGACATAAGTCTTCTCAGCCTGCTGTGTCTTCACCAGTGTTTTGGTAATGGCTTCCAATGGCAGACAATCCCCTTCCTCTGGGTTCCTGAACTGCCCTGTCCTCAGCTAAAGCAACTCTTGACATACTAACTGAAAACTGTCAGTCACAGTCACAGTCACAGTCACAGTTACTTTATGACTGGTGATTTACTGCCAATCAGTTTGTCTTGGCACCAGTCCCCTTCAGACTTAAAACCACAGTTGTTCCTTTTTGCAACTGAACCCTTGCAGTTATAATGCCTACATAACATCTTCTCTCGCAAGGTGGTGAATTTTGGAGTCAGAGTTATTTTATGACTGGCAGTTTACTGCCAATCAGCTCATCTCGGTGCCAAGCTCCTTGAGGATCATGACCAGATTTTTTTTTTTAACTGAAAGAGAGGATGGATCTCTATAATTATCCTGTTTATAACATTTCAGCATGGACTGCGCAGAAAACACCACTTCCTGTTATTGTTGTATTCAACTGTTGCTGTGGGAACGTGCTTGTTTATGAAGCTGTTCTTTAGTAACGGCTGTCTCAGCTGGCTTCACAGTTCTTGCCCCAAGCAAATATGCCATAATAAGTTCAGCTTAATACATATACTAAATAAACGTTCAAACCTCTGTGAATATGCAAAGCATCTGTCTGCATGTTACATTAAATTAATTTTATGTTCCCTATGCCTTCCTAATTGCTCTAGCAGACATTTGCATTTATGTACATTTAGTTAGTTAGTTAGTTATTAGAGAGGGTGGGTTTCCCCATGCACTTAGACCTGTAGTGGTCCATTGTGCTTCCCTCTATGATTTCTACCAGCCTCTATATCCTGCCGGTACTGGTGCTTACCATCAGTTCCGCCCAGCCAGCGAGACCGGCTCTACTGGCTGAGAAGTATCTATAATGCTTCCCCCCATCTACCGGAGGTATTAGTGACTGCTGTTGGGCGGCAAACGTCCGCAATTTTGGCTTAGTGACCTCCTTTGGAGGTATGAGGTTCTTTTACGTGCTGTAAAGCTACGACACGGGACCCACGGCTTAAAGTAACAAGTCCTCCCGGAGGACTTGTTCCCTGAATTTTTCCACCCTTAAAAATTCGACGACTTCCGCCAGGTATTTGAACCCGAGTACTACGAGTCATGAGGTGGGAACGTTGCCTCTAGACTACGGAGGCCACTATTTATGTACATTTACTACTGTGCTATTATTTGAGCTACATACATACCTTTTTTAGCAAGACAAATTTTTCATCTCCCAGAGTCTTCTCGAATACAACCTCAAATCCAAAGCGACTGTTACCCATATACTTTGTGTCAGGGTTCTCACGGGTTAAGATGCAGGCCCCATCAGCCAGGGCACTAACTGCAGTCTGCTGTAGCTTAGTGTGGTGCAAGACATTGCAGGCAATGACAAGCATGCAATTCTGTTCTCCAAGAAGCTTCCTGTCTTCAACCTTGATTCCAGTCATATCCAAGTCTGCTACCAGTGGGTTGTCTTGGTTTGTGAGAATTGTTATGTCTGCCTGCAATGATAAATAAGCTACTGACACTTTCTTAGTATAGCTTAGTTTAGAAACAGATCTTAAGGGAGAGTGAAGAAATGGCTCCATAAAATGTTAACTTCAGCTCTAGATGGAAGTGAGTAGTCAACTTCTTGCTCTGGCCACTTTACCCCCAGTGAAGAAACTACTGGTGACTTTTGGATGAGGAACTGGGTGGGCCCCAGAGCTGGTTTAGGCTCTGTGGAAAACAGAAAAGAACCCTGCCCGACAGGGATAAAACCCAGAGTCTCAGGTCATCCAATCCATAGTCTGGTCACTACAGTAACTGAGCTATTAGTGATATGTTATGTATTTTTCTCTTCCTATCAATATAATCAGTCATGGAGCTATAAGGTTTAAAAAAAGATCTTGGACAACTGATGTGCTTATAAAAGTTTTGTCTTTACTTTGAATCTGTACTCCCTTTTAGAAATCTGATTACATACATCCATATATAAATACATACATTTCATTTTATAAGTCCAAAACCAATGGACATGAAGGTCGTCATATCAAAAAAAAAAAAAAAAAATTACAAAAAATGTAAACAAACACACAGATAACAGAATAATTAAAACTAATTGTTTATGTTAAGTTCCACATATTCAGAAACTGTATCAAAGGAATTATTCATAAGATATAAAGACAGCTTATTTTTAAATCTAATTCTATCCTCTTTAAGGCTTTGAATGGGTATGGGCAATCTGTTGAATAGTATAATAGCGGTAAACATCGTACCTTTCTGAAAAGCAGAAAGATTCGAGTTTGGCAAATATAATTGCTTTCGATTTCTTGTATTCAAACTATGAGCATCTAAACCTGAACAAAATTTAGTTTGATTATCAATCACAAACATCATCAACAAGAGAATGTATTCACATGACAATGGCAGTATATTCAATTTCTTAAAAAGAGACAAGAGTCTCATCCTTTTTTTTTTTTTTTAATTTAAGAACTCTAACATTATTCGTTGAGTTCCCCCAGAAAATTATTCCATACTTAAGAATAGAGTGGAAATAAGAAAAATACACCATTTGTAAAATATTTTGACTCATAAAATAAGATAAACTCCTAATTACAAAAATAGCTGAACTAAGTTTAGGGAGAATATGCGCTATATGACTCTTCCAATCCAAATTATCAATTTGAAGACCCAAAAATGTTATCACAGGAACGTCATTCATAAACAAATTCCCGCTAGCAACTGCCAGACTGTTTTAGAGCAAATCTAATAATATTAGTTTTAGTAATATTTAAGGCCAACTTATTAGCTGTGAACCAATTTACAAAAAGAGAGTGTACCCATGACTTTATGCTTAAGCTGAGCATGATTATTACTGGTAACCAAAATACTGGTATCATCAGCAAAAAGAAAAACTTTAGCCAGTTTATTAATATATGGAGGCAAATCATTAATGTAAATAATAAATAGAAGTGATCCCAAAACCGACCCCTGAGGAACCCCTTGCCTAACTCTTTCCCGAGATGAAAAATAGTCCTGACCATCATTAGTTTTAATGTACACGCTCTGTTTTCTATCCAATAGATATGATTTGAACCAGTTTAATATACCACCCTGGACACCATAATACTCTAGTTTAGATGTCAATATCTCATAATTAACACAGTCAAAAGCCTTAACAAAGTCACAAAAAATCACTGCAGTTTGCAGTTTGTCATTCCAGTCCTGAAGTATGCCAGTCGTAGAAGAAAAAGCGACATGGTCTGTTGAGAAATTTTTCCTAAAGCCAAACTGTTCCTGCACCAGAATATTATTGACTTGTAGATGCTGACTCAATCTACAATGCATAACTTTTTCCATAACTTTACTAAATACAGTCAACATAGAAATAGGTCTACAGTTCGTAATATCAACCTTATCTCCTTTCTTATACAGGGGCTTCATAACAGCATACTTCAAGTGTTCAGAAAATACACCAGTAATGATAGACATATTACAGATGTAGGAAAGGGGCGCACTTATAAAGACGTTACAAAGTTTTAATATTTTAGATGAAATCATAACCAGAGGACTTCTTTGATTTTAAAGAACAAATTATATTGATAATTTCTCCTTTGGTTACAGGAATTACTTTCATACTCTGTAAAATGGGCTGATAAGCATTCTTTAATAATTCAAGAGGTGAACTAGTTTTATCTGGATGTGTTTGCAAACTATGAGCAATATTAAAAAAATACTCGTTGAAAGCATCAGCTACATCTTTAAACTGAATGTTCCTATTATCCATTTTAAACGTAACCGGCATATAATTGTCTCTGGTGGATTTATGCAATACATTTCTTATAATATTCCATGCTGTTTTATTTCTATTATTATAAATTTAAATTAACTGATTATAATATAATTTTTTTGCTTCATAAATTACTTTCCTTAAAATAGGACAATACTTTTTATAATAAGTTTTTACTTTTGGATCGTTACTATATTAGATTAACTTATATAAAAATCTTTTATGTTTACAAGATGTCTTTATACCAATAGTCATCCAAGTTTTATCATTGTTATTGCTCAAGTATTGTTTAAAAATATAGATACAAATTTATTAAAAGCACAATTAACATCAGTATTAAGATAAACTTCATTCCATTTTTCATAAGATAGCTGTTCAGTGAAATAATTAATAGTTTCACTAGTCAGAAATCTAGATTTATAACTAGATCTTGATTTATTGTTAATTTTTTTATTAGTAGCAAAATATTTATCAAGTATGAAACATTGTGCCTCATGATCAGACAGTGCATTACATAGAGGTAATGTTATAAAAGAAGATAATCTTGATTTATCTACTAAAATATTGTCAATAGCTGAAGCATGATTATTTTGCAGTCTAGTCGGGAAATTAACAGTATGTACCATATTGAACGTGTTAAGTAATACAGACAATTGCTGTTTACGGTTATCATTTAGTAAATAATCAACATTAAAATCTCCACATATTAATAATTCAATAGATGGTTTATACAAAAACAACGGAACTTGTTCTAACAGATTCAAGAATTGACAAAAGCCACCTGCAGGAGATCTATATAAACAAACAACAACTAAACCCAGACCATTAGATTCTATTTTAACAGCACATAATTCTAAAATTTTTTCCACACAGTAGGTTGATAAATCAACATGACTAAAACATAATTCCTTAAGATCAAATATACAAACACCACCTCTCTGGTACCTACATCTAGAGTAGCAAGACCCTAACACATGATTTTCAATACTAACAAGACTTAAATTGCTGTCTGACATATAATGCTCTGAAAAAAATAGAAATTGTGGACTAATCTTGTCTACATTTAGGGAAACAATTATTTCATCCCTTTTACTGATGAGACCTCTGATATTTTGATGTAAGAGAATCAAGAGGATTATTAAACTTAACAGATGACCCAGAAAATTGATACACTATGTCCATAAACAAGTAATGTCCATGGATGAATACTCTAATGTAGGCACAGTACTGTTTCTATTCTTATGTGTTTCACCTCACCAAGTGTTTTATCCAAATCTGAAAATCTACAGTCTAAACTATGCACTGTTTCACTCAGAGCACTCTGGGTTATATCACTCCATATATTTTGTAATATAGCACTTTCTAAATTCAGATTTAAATTATTATGACAATTTTTATTGCTATTACCTTCAATTTCAAATACAGTAAATTTAGATTTAAATACTTATATTAATGTATATAATTTTACATGGCATCAAATACTAGGTTAGGTTAATTATAAGCATAGTCTCTAAGTCTGGGTTTTCATTTTGTTTTGATATGTTGACATTCATGAATAATGAGTATCACTGAATCAACTACAAAACCAACAATCAATAATTTGAAGAAGATATTTGGTGTAATGACAAATTCTAATTGTTCATGTAAAGAACTTCTGAATATGAGTTGGAAACTTACCTGAATAAGTGGAAGGTCTCCAAGAATGAGAGCCAATGTGGGTGAGAGAGGCATCCTATCATGATGAGGCAGTTCTACTGCCTTCACGTGGTTGCTTATTTGATTCTCCAGAATAATATGTATGCACATTCGTAATGCGGTGTGCAAGTCCAGGCTTGGCGGTTCCACATTGGGCACAAACATATATTTTTCAAGCACAGGGACTCCCAGAGGCCTGCGCCGGGCTATGGCACTTGCTTTAAGTCCTCGCACTTCTATACCTCCAGACTGGATGATGCCCACTTCCTTGTATACATGCACTGGGATCACTGCAAACAAGCAAAACATGCATGACATAGCCTCATAATACAGGCAGAGACTGCACGTAAGTCATGTGTGAAAGATGTTTATACTGTGGTAAATGAGTGTAAATGGTTCTTTGTAGTTCTACATAGTAGATACATCAATGAATGACTGGGAATGGTCCCTTGTGATTTTGGGTACCTCAGTAAATGGGAGAAAGTGGTTCTTTGTGATTCTGGATACCTCAGTGAATGACAGAAAATGGTCCTTTGTGATTCTAGATACCTCAATAAATGAGATGAAGTGGTTCTTTGTGGCTCCAGGTACCTCAGTGAATGGGTGGAATTGGTTCTTTGTGATTCCAGGCACCTAAGTGAATGACTGAGAATGGTTGATTCTGGATATCTTGGTGAATGGAAGGAAGTGGTCCTTTTTGATTGTGGATATCTCAGTTTTGTATCAACTTAACATACAAGCAAAACTATTCAGCTTTTATGGAAACAGTGCAATTTGTCATGCTGGGTAAACAAAAGTTTGTTAGTTCAAAGAAATAATTAAGAATTAAAATTCACACAGCTTTATTTAGTCAGACTTGTTATGTCTCCTTAACACATCAGTTCAAGGTGCATATGAGAGTTGAGCTTGGCTTAAAATTATATTTTAACTGACTGTGAGCACTCACCAACTTCCTCGCTCTCAGCAGCCAGAGCCTGGACAATGGCAACGTGTTGCTTAGTGTTTATCGTGAGCTTCTCAAGCGAGGTTGGAACAAACAAACTTCGTGTGTCTTGTGAAAGCAAATCTAGCTGAAGCATATTGTCCATAAATGCCACCCAGTTGTTGCGCCAATGAATTTTTCCTGTTCGGCCTGCAAAATACGAGAAACTTTGTTGCACTTCAAAAAGAAAGGGCCAGAATATTCCTTCATATACTGGGATTTCAATATTTTTTGTATTCACATGATCTGACCCAGTGATACTCAAAGCTGCAAAGCTCTTTAAAAAGATCTTATTATGAATCACATGACATTAACAGCAACATTATGGCATACTGGAATGAGTCCAAAAAAATATTTCCAGTAATGTTTCAGGATATTAGAGAGATCTAAGAATGTATATACAAAATCATAAAGTGAGCCATTTGAAGATAACAGCACTTACTAAAGGTTAGTTATAATGCACTTCCATATTAAAAATGTGGTCCAGTTATTAAGCAGACCTCATATTAAAGTAATATTTTCATATTATGTCAAAATTGAAAGGATACATCATCTGACTCAATAGTAATGAATGGCAGTTGATAACGCTGCAAAAATGAAGATTTAATGGAACAGAGTATTTACACCCACAAAGGTTATCTGCAGAGAGAAGGCTATGGAAATATCCCTGGTAGTTATAGCCATGCAGCCGCAGTTCCTTGTAGATGTCTTGTGATGTAAGTTCAAGCAGCTCATCACAATGCACTGGCTTAGGAGGCTCCATAGGTGCAATTTCCCGAGAGATGTTCTCTGGCAGGTGAACTGAACCACTAACAATAGCTGTGCTGCCCTCCACCACTTCAAACTTGCCGCTTCCTTTCTGTACCATAACAATAAACTCAATGCTTCCTGCAAAAACATGTTAAACAGGCAGCATGAAACTACAAAAACTGTGAAGCATCCTGCAGTTTCTCCCTTTCTGACCAGCACAACTTTGAGAAATTCTTCTACATTATGTAATCAAAATCACAGAAGAAATTCACAAGGGAACCAAATATCCCAAACAATGTACTTGTACACAGATTAACTTCTAGTGACAGGATATGTGAAACTATTTCAAGACAGGCAACTCTAATTAGAATACTAATGTACATACCTTCCTTAGGTATGTTGGTAGCTCTGTGAAATTGCACGTTCTTAAATACAACAGATACTTCGGTGTACAGCTGTCCAGCCATCAGCCCAACTGACTCCCAGACAAGGGCCTGAAGAGAAGAAAGCAAAACCAATGAATCTAGGACTGGCTCCTACATGCCTTGCTTGTATCAAGTTAAACAAAATATGTTCAAAGCAGGGGAAGCTTTATGTGTATGTATAGCAAAACCTTCTGTACCTTGTAACATTCATCAATTTACACATAATATATTGTGATGGGCAATATATTAGGAATTACATAATGAGCAACTTCTTAACTTGAACTCTTCTCAAATATAATAAAAAATTATGAAACCGAGGAGGATGACATGGACATGGCATGTAGCATGCATGGGAGAAAAGAGGAAAATCAGAAGGAAAAGAGATCACTACGAAGAAGGGTGGGAGGGCAATAATAAAATTGATCTTAGAGAACTGGGATGGGGTGCTATGGACTGGACTGATCTGGCTCAGGACAGGGACCAGTGGAGGGTTCTTGTGAAAACAGTAATGAACTTTCAGGTTCCATAAAATTTTGGAAAATTCTTGAGTAGCTGAGCAACTGTTGGATTTTCAAGAGGGAGTTAATTAGATAGTTACGTATTACCACAAGAGATATTTTGGAAAAGTGCTGGAGAGTATATTTGGAGTAAAAGGACACAAAGCAACAGGAAAACGGGGAACATCTTACAATGAGAAGCTTCACATTTCACACTCTTCACCTGGTATTATCAGGGTGACTGGATCATACAAGAAGAGATAGCAAGATTAGTAACATACAAGCAAAAAGAAGAAATTGGTACAAAATTTTGTTTGGAAAATCTTTAGAGATGAGAAAAAAGATCTGGACATAGTTGGGAAGATAATATTAATGGACCTTAGAGAAATAGACTGTGAAAATATGAACTGGAATGATGGTGGGTTTTAGTGACAAGTGTGATGAACATTTGGATTCTGTAATAACAGGAAATTTATTGACCAAGGTGAATAACAACGCCTCATAAATAAAAAATAAAAACACTAAAGAGGATCCTTATTGAAGAATTAGATGCAATTCAACAACTGAGACTTGTATAATTGTACACCCGATGATGACCCAGAATAAGGGTCGAAATATGTAGCGTCAATAGTGTCTATTTTGTTTTTAAATACAGAGTATTGTTGTGTAGACTGCATAGATTTATATATCTTATTTATAACACACAACAGAATGCATACTATTAGGATAATAAAGACCCTGAACTCTGGAGCCAAATCAAAGTTTCAGACATATTGAGAGCAGTGTAAAACTCACAAGGTAGCCCATTGCAGGGAAGAGATTTCTGCCATCAATTACATGCCCAGACAAGTACTCCATCTCCTCATCATCTAAAGTGATCACAACAGATCGTTCACCAGACTTCATTTTCTCCTGAAATGACAACAATGCATAATGCTGAGCTACATGAATGGTGCCTACAGCCAACCTATTTATTTATGAATTCAGAAGTGCCCACTTTACTAGACACAATGATCCTGATACATCAAATAAAAATGTATATCTTAACAGACTGAAGCTGGGATAGCTAAGTCAGTTCAGCAATAAGCTATATGCTGGATGGCTGGGGTTTGATTCCCAGCAGGACAAGAGATTTTTCTATTATCTACTGTATCTGGACTGACTCTTGTGCCTACCCAGCTTCCAATACAATGGGTACAAGTGGCTCTTTCCCCAGAGGCAAAGTGACCGGGCATGCAGCTGACTACTCACTTCCAGCTAGTGTCAAGGTCAAGAATGGTGGGGCTATATCCCCCCCCTTTCTTCATGACATAGTTGTTAACCTTTAAACGACTAAAGACAACGTATGTCGTCGCAGATAGTAAAGGCAGCGGTACGAATGACGCCATGTGGTGTCGCAAAGTCCGCGCGTGCGGACGTTATTTGAAATACATTTTTAAGGTAGAAAATAACGTCCTACTTATATAATTTTTGGCCGCCATCTGCATGGAGTGTCTGTCTTCCCACCTGCGTCATCTGCTGGAATGTTGCCTTCGTGTGGAATTCTAAAAAATCCGGAAATGCAGAGTCCGATTTCGCACTTCACGAACTTTGTGCGGACGGTCTTTCGTTTCCCACGCGAAAAGCACACACGACACCTCAATTGCAAAGTAGAGGAAGTCGGCCAGTGATGTGGTTTGGCCTTCTATAATCGAGATATCTCCGATAAAACGGCAGGGGTTCGACTCCTGGTCGCACAGTCCACGCGTGCTAACTTTACTTT
>NW_019743667.1:54621-72161 GCF_002891405.2 Cryptotermes secundus
AGCAAGTCGGCCAGTGATGTGGTTTGGCCTTCTATAGTCGAGATATCTCCCATAAAACGGCAGGGGTTCGACCCCTGGCCGTTGATGGCGAGGTGGACCCCTAACAGCATGTTCCGCAAAAGAGCGAGACGAAATTCTCAGTGTGACAACAGGATGTAACTGTTCAGACCAAGGAGATGGAAAAATAGCTTATTTGTCCATTTCCAGGTTCGACAACAGATGCTATAACTGTTTGGCACAGTTTGCCCACAGCTCCACCTGAATAATTATTCACACTCCTCGTGCCACGCTGGTGTGGTGGTCCCCAGGTTGCCGACGAATAGCTAGACAGAACACTTCCAGTTACGAACCAAGCACTCAGTGTAATGAAACTGTATAAAGAAATGTAATCTTAGTGTGCAGCCGAGCCATTCGCCCACTCTTCATTCCACAAGAATTACGTCATGGTACGATCACACTTTGAAATTACGCTCGACTGAACGCTTCCAGCCACGAAGCTATTACGGTGTGTGTTCATACAGTAACACGATTTCATAAAACAAACGCTAGCCTTCAACTCTACAAGAACAGTACACGTATTGTTTAGAAGAACTCTATATGCAACAACACGTGACTTTATATCATTCGTCCACCGTCCACATTCTAGTAGTAGCCAACGATAAACTCTAGACTCAACATCCGGTGTTACCGTGACTTGCACAAGTGTCGTCATCAGCAACTTGCATTCAGGGGTATCCAGAACGTATGAATTCTTGCACAGAAACAAGAAACTGGGAAAATTCTTCTTTGGAGTCAGTGCAAAAATTTTAACATGTTTTATACAATCTGTAAATTACAATATCTGATTCTATATTCTTTAGAGAAAAAAACAGCGTTTATTTCGTTCGTTTATCACAGAAATTGCAGAAATAGGAGCAAATTTAGTAAGTGACTACAGTTTTTACGGATTTCTAATCGCGGGTATTTAAATATATTCCGTACGGCTGCCTTTACTGGAATTTAAATGCCCGTAGGATAAGCGTTAATTAAATACAGTGACAACTTCATCTTTTCTTACCTCACCTTACCTTACCTTACCTCACCTCACTTGACTTTACTTATCTTAATAGAATATTATTCAAGTGATTATATGTTTATTTCACAAAGCTGTATAAACTGCTTGGCTTTCATCAAAATAAGCAAGATATTGTAAAGTAGTGATGAACTAGGAGGGAACACTAATTTTCATGAAAACCCACTGTCAGGATAGTTACTAGTCCCCATTTGAGATGTTAGATGGATGTCTCCTCAGTGTGAGTTAGATGCACTGCCTTTGTGCCCACCGGCCCAGTGCCTACTTATTTTTTTTTATGGTGATGTTCCAGAAATATAATTCTAGCTTTTAAATAAGTCTGGAATCCTAACAAATTAATATAGTTTGCAGTTTCCTAGATTTGAATTGTATGAAGAATTAAATGCATGAAATGTTGCAAAACTCCTATCAAACAGAATTCAGGAATGAGTAAAGACATATCACAGATACAGTATCACTCGTATTTCCATTTCTGCATCTCTGACAACCATCATAAATAACCTGGCAGCAATGAGCTCAATCCTTTACCACTTGTGACAGAATTTCATCCATATGAGTATCAATTTACAGTGCTTTGTGAACTTTGCCACTTTCATTTGTGTGAAATGTTTAACTATTACTTTAAAAACTTAGGTTTAGTGATAACTGACCTGCATCCTGTATGATGTGACATACCAGTCTTCAGAGTGCTCCCACCGGATCAGTGGGGAGATCATTGGTGTTCCTCTACTCACAGGGTATTGTACTGTTGGATACAAGTTTGCCAGCTGTGGCTGTAAACCCAGCTCATATAGCCTGCAACAATTATAGCTCTGCTACAATGAGATAAAGATGTAAAACTCATTCAGACTTCAATGAGAGACCTTAGACATAATTAAACAAAAAGGAGTAGATTTTCCAGAATAATTATGCTATGTGTACACTTCATAAATTCCTGTGTATTAATTCCTAACAGTACGAATTCCAGCTACATTAAATTTGCCAGATATAACCTCAAAGATTTCATTGTACCCATGTTTATAAATGTTAATAAACAAAACGTTCTAAACAGAATTTGTAGGTGCAGTTATGTTCCCCTTCTATGTAAAATATCACATGATTGGCTCCAATGATACATTAGCTATCATCATCAAAGAGAAAACTAAATACAAATTCAACACATTGTTGCACATTTTTACAACTAACAACTTTAATAATGGTTTGATATTTATCAAAGATTTATTGTCTCATAAAATTTCAGGACCCTACAGTAAGTGATGATGGTGCCACTACCACTTCAGGAGTTTGCAGTGATGCGATGTGGGTTCTTCCTGTAACATGAGAGACCACTCCACACTACATAATCTGAGCTACTGAAAGAATTGTTAAAGAAACCATATAAAATTAAATAAATAAGTTTATGCAAACTAGGAGAACACAGAGTTCCAAATGAAATTAAAACACTGCACAAAATTCTTTGTTAAGAGAATCGCGGGCTCTCTAAAAAACTAGTGATAGCTGATGTATGACAGATGCTCTTTCTAATACTTACCAAACACAAAAGATATGATCAGATCTTAATTATGGCAGTTATAAATAGGTAAGGTAAAAGGTAAAACTATCCCGTAACAGGCCATGGAGGCCCACAGGGCTGTGAGACATGGAGGCTCCCACATTTTCTAGACCACTGGGTCACAGATGGCAGTGAGGTTGTCAGCCTTATGTGCTGGCCAGCTTTCATGTCCAAGAAGATTCCTGGCACTCGTTTCTATTAGAGGTGCCTGAAAGGATTACTTACTTACTTACTTACTTACTTACTCACTCATGGAGCTGAACCCTTCTGGAGGAGCTGGCAATTCTGCAGCTACTCAAGAATTTCACAGCATTTTATGGAACCCGAAGGTTCATTAGTATGTTCACAAGAGCCCTCCGCTGGTCCCTATCCTGAGCCAGATCAATCCAATCCATCCCATCCCATGCCATCCTGTCTCTCTAAGATCCATTTTAATATTGTACAACATCTAAGCCTTGGTCTTCCAAGTGGTCTCTTTCCTTCTGGCTTTCCCACCAATATCCTATATGCATTCCTTGTCTACCCCATTCATGCTACATGCCCTGCCCACCTCATCCTCCTTGACTTGATCATCTAATTATATTTGGAGAAGAGTACAAGTTATGAAGCTCTTCATTATCCACTTTTCTCCAACCTCCTGTCACTTCATCCCCTTTTGGTCCAAATATTCTCCTCAACGCCCTGTTCTCAAACACTCTCAGTCTGTGTTCCTCCCTTAATGTCAGAGACCAAGTTTCACACCCATACAGAACCACTGTTTAACCTAGGTCGTTTATCCAGAGGATCCGTCCAGGTCTTAGGCTTTATAGTCAATTGAAAAATCCAATGACCTCATCAGGAATCAAACATATGACCTTCTGGCTTGCAGCACAGTGCCTCAGCCAACTGCACTACCACATACCCCAGGGTACGCACCTGCCCAGAGCAGTGAGGAGCAGTTCACTGCAGTCAGAGTGGCCTCTCTGTGTGAGGGCAATGTTTGTGGTGGCCTTGTTGAGGGACCGGTGGAGGATGGCCTGCAGGAGTCCATGTGGAGCAATCTCTATGGTGATGGCGTTGGCTGGGATATGTTTTGAAGCTTCCTCAAAGAGAACTGTACTTAGCAGGTTATTGGTGTGATACTCAGCCGAAGAGTGCGTTGCCAGTGGTGTGTTCCACAAACTCTGTGGCACTGAAGAGCTCACCCAGCGGGCAGACCTGGGCTTTGGATTGGGGATTAGCTGCACAGTCACGAGCAAAACTGAGATCAGTACACCTTAATGCACAAAATAACACGGCAACTGCATAACAGCTCACTGACAAATATATCCTGCATGAACTGCTTCTACAGTTTATTCACTCCTTTCTAGTGTAATTTCCCTCCCCTTCAAAATTTTGAAGACTGAGAAAAACAACCCCTTCTGAATGTCAGTCTGACCCAGAAATTCCTGTACTAAGAGGAGAATAATCTATTCAGTCAGTTCCTGTTCCATGTCTAAACAAAGAGAAACAAAAATGAAAAACCAAAAATGAGAAGGTAAATTAATAAATCAAAGATATAAACAAAACAAATAAAACTTTGGAATTGTGAGATAAATGAATTGGATCAAAGAGGGCTCAACAGGGGGCAAGCAAGATGATGATGATTATGATGATGATGATAGTGGTGGTGGTGTTGGTGATGATGATGATGATGATGATTACAAGGATGAAGAAGAGAACAAATCATTGATTTGTAAAGACATGTCATGACTTACCTCCCTGAGGTATTTGAGCAGGGCTGGTCCTGCCGATGCTATGTATTTGCTGTGGTATGCGATGTTTGCACAGTTCACCTCCTTGGCAAACACCCCATGCTGCTGCTGCAGCATCTTCACAAAATTCTTCATAGAGTCTGTTGGTCCTGACAGCGTACAGAAGTTTGGTCCATTGTGGCATGCAACTTCAATGTCTGGAGGACACAACTGCTTAGCCTCTTGAGCCCCTAGAGCTGCAACATTACAACCTTTGTTTAACAGAATGTATACTATACAGGAATGAATTATAGGACCAGACGAGATTTTGAACATTGTTCCTATTGTTTTTAGCTCTACTGGAAGAAAGGCAGAATTGTGCTTTAAAGTATACCAGGACTATATTTCTGCCACCATACTGAACCAACATTTACAGTAATGTGGAAAACAGAAATGTGAGACAGACAACTAGAGACACAAACACTTTCTTGAAGAGTTCTGTCTTCTGGGATATAATGCAATGTAGTTCAATGAAAGTCAACAAGACTACATGGCAGTGTATATCAGAAGCTACTGCTGTGAGTACCTTAAAGTCAACAAACTGTCTCTAATCACTGAAAAAGCATTTATTGACTAGATTACAGTCAATTTTGCAAACTAAACAATATCCAATTTTGTTTTGCCGTATCAACACCAGTCCATTCCTTGGTATCTAATGAGATCTTTCTCATTCTCCTTCTTGGTATTCAATAGAATGACTGAATATGTACTTTAGACAGGTGGTGGCCATTTCTTATCTACCTTTACTGAATCACTATATTCACTGCACTACCATTCCATCTGATGCTATGAAACTTTACAGCTGATATAACATTTTTATATAATCTATAGATTAAATACAGCAAAACCACTATTTATGGTTTATTTTTAGAGTAGCTGATTTGAAAATGAAGGAAAAACTTAAATAGAAGTAATTTAAGTTTGAGATTATTGAATTGGAACCATGAAATTGGATGTTAAATATGAGAAAACTTTAACTAAATAAATATGAATTAAGAATTCCACCATAGAAGTTAATTCACATTGTTCAAGACTACTCACCATTTTAAATTCTTGTAACCTTTTGGTTGCATCACTTTTGATAAAGCCCTTTACATGTCTGCCAATCAATGTGTCAACAATATGGTTCACATTCACTTCAAAGAACGGTCAAATAACAAAAGAAAAAGAAGTCTGGTTTACAATAAATACAGAAGAAAATATATCTAACAGAATTACCAACTGCAGCCATCAAGCCATGGATAAGCTTCGTCTCAAGGGATGCACGGCCGCGATAATATGCTGCCAGAACCATCTGCTCAGCCGTAAAACAGCCATCCATGTAGCTACAGCCCAACTCCCCCACTGAGTGTCCCACAATTCCATCTGCCTCAATTCCAACTGCCTTCAGTATATCCACCAAACCCACCTACAACAACGTTCTTGTCAGACAATGCAATGTGTTTCATTACACAAATGAAAGGGCAGTTAGTATTATTACATCTGTACACAAAGTTTTTTTTTATAATATCCAGTCCTCAAATAAAAAAGGGTCTGCAATATATATATATATATATATATATATATANGGCATATGTTTATATGAAATTTTTTGATCACAAAGACCTAGGAAATCACCTCCTGCAGTTATGACCTAAAGTCGTGAAACACCCTGTATATACACAACAGAAGATACAAGGACTTACAAAGACTTCTAAAAAAATGGAAAGATTATGTTTGGTAATACATGCAACATGCCAAGTTTACCCAGTAATGAGAAAATAATAATAAAACGTACATGTAACAGGTGTAGTATTCGTACAGCTGCATTTTTCAGAGATGAAAAACACTGTCTAGTGTAACATTTAAACAAAGGGAGCTTTTATTATGAAGAATTTATTAGACCAGTGGATCACAAATTATGGTTTGTTAACCCCACAGAGAATACATGCTTCAGGATATTAACCGAAGAAAACTGTGTAATGGAAGGTTTTTATTCGATAATATTTAAGGCAAATTCACAAAAGATAATAAATTGGTGGTGATCTTTATTTGATTACTTCAGAGAAATATATTATTTTGCGGGGTGTACCAGGATCGTTACACAAGATTACTTCCTTTTCAGAAGGAAACCCCCACGTAAAGTTTAGCCTGATCATGTCATATGGATGTCTGAAAGGAGAAAGACGTGTATATAAGGAGTATTTCTCGCAGCGTAGGTTCATGCATTATGAATTTTCAGTAGTAGCCTGCTAAAATTTTGGAACCACCATATTAGGCTTGTAAGTCAATTCCCTCATTCCAATTAAATTAAAAATGTTGTATTCATTCTGAAGTTTCTCACCTGACAGGCTGCTATGCCCACAAAGCAATTAAGAATGTTATCAAAGATACTGGGGTCTTCAGTTGTGATGATGTTGAATAGATCCACGCCATGAGGTTTCAACGCTTTCTGGCATTTTTCAATGGCTGCTGCAAAAATTGGGATGTTGAGAAGAGCTCTTCCCATGCCTGGCCACTGGGACCCCATTCCAGTGAAGACAAACCAGACTGGCCGCTTGCTTCCTGGGTAATACTAAAAATAGTGCAAGATAATATCCATAAATTAAATCAAAAGTTTTATATGCTAGTTTCTTACATAGGAAGTAACAGCTTGTTAATTTATCACTATTTTGAATATTTCAATTCCTCTTTCATTCAGTGGACAAAAATTATCCCCCAGAGATTAACTAGAACATGGCTTGTTTAGAAACCAGATATTTTTATCACCAACTTATACAATGGAAGCATGTGCAGTGCATGAAGTCTGAAGTGTTAAAGGAAGACAAGTGAATAAAACTGAAGTGCCCCATCTTCATATGGATCCATATGTCCCAGGTTTATACCAATGGTCACTGGAAGTGGAAAATCAGGTACTGAAAAAATATTTTGGAAATCTGGCCGTTTCAAGTATTCTACTTGATTCAATTTCACATTCAGAAAATCATATTCCAGTAGAGTGTCAGACTGCACCCAAGAATTTAAGATTCCAGTACAGTACACTGAAATTGGATTGGTTGGTGCAACATATTTGAACATTTATCATTTTTTGGAACAGTCAGTATTTGATTGTCAGCAGTCACTTAAGATCACGAAGCTGGCTTAGTTAGTTAGTTAGTTAGTTATTGGAGAGGGTGGGTTTCCCCATGCACTGAGACCTGTATTGGTCCATTGTGCTTCCCTCTATGATTTCTACCAGTCTCCATATCCTACCGGTACTGGTGCTTACCATCAGTCCCGCCCAGCCAGCGAGACCGGCTCTACTAGCTGAGAGGTATCTATAATGCTTCACCCATCTACCAGAGGTATTAGAGACTGCTGTTGGGCGGGAAACGTCCGTAATTTGGCTCAGTGACCTCCTTTGCAGATATGAGGTTCTCTTATGTGGTGTAAAGCTACGACACAGGACCCACGGCTTAAAGTCCCTCCCAGAGGACTTGTTCCCTGAATTTTTCCGCCCTTAAAAATTCGACGACCTCCGCCGGGTATTTGAACCCGCGTACTATGAGTCATGAGGTGGGAACGTTACCTCTAGACTACGGAGGCCGCTATGAAGCTGGCTTACTTAGGTCGCCACTTTTTCTCTGTACACTACTGTACTGTTTTCTTCCTCACTGACTTGCATCTTGTACTGCTATTATTGAATTATCTTCTTGGCTCGCCATACACACTGTTTCACATCTGTTTCTTCACACACAACAGCTGTACACAGCAAGACTTAATTCAACAGCTCTCTCAAGAACATTCATACAGGTGAAGTCATTCTGGAAACTTCTGGCTGACAGTGTGGGCTTGGTGTTTTGAGAACAATCAACAAGCCAAGGTGGGAATTGCAGTTGAGAAATATTCAGAGAGAGGCATATGCATATGTTTCCTCCCCAAGTTCAGCCCATGTGACCATTAATACTCCAAGCAACTAACTAAATAACTCACTCACTCACTCACTCACATCATGGAGCTGAATGTCTCTTCAGATCTTAACAGTTGCTCAGCTGCTCAAGAAAGTACCAATGTTTTACAGGATCTGGAGGTTCATCATTTTGTTCCCAAGGGCCTGCCTCAACTAATACAGATCAGAAGTTGAACTTCATGCAATATCAGTTAATTCAATTAACTGCCCTGTTCACAAACAGTATACTAAAATTCCTACAAGAGAGTACATACATGTGCACTGATCCACTTACCTGAATACTTCTTAGCTTTCTGCCATCCTGTGTGAGAAGTGTGTAACCACGGTAGATATGGCCAGGAATTTCTGATGACTGGAGATTATGCATCAAAGACACATACTCTGCGTCTACCGATCGACTCTCAAACTAGATACAGAGCCGAGAAAACATAACATGTTTTACCTTCCTTACTGCTACTTCAGAGGATCTGGTATTCATTAAGTTGGAATAAGTCTGGACTATAAGGTGACACCATGAGCCATACTTACATCCTTGAGGATGACATTGACTGCCTCTTGTGTACGACCAGATGCAACAACAAGCCGTGGAATCGTGTCAGAAGGGGCACCACCATTTATTTTCGTCTTTTGATTCCATTGTAGCAAAATGTGGGCGTTGGCTCCTCCAAACCCAAAAGAATTGATACCCACAAGACTGCTATTCAAAGGACATTTCTCTGTTACCACCTGCAATATGCAATAAGAACTCTCCATCATATAGTGATCTTATATCATATCAAAGTCAATTTGAAAGTCTACATAATGTAATCAAAATTTCTGTCAAATGTCAACACAAACATTATGTCAACCAAAAAAGTTAAACAGCCATGTGGATCTCATGCTATACTGCAGATACTTGTATTTGGCTTGTAAGAGAAATATTTTGAAATGTACCTTCAATCGTCCTTCTGTAAGTGCTTCCACTCCCTCTCGGGGGTTGTTGTAGTGTAGGTTGGGAGGAATGATACCAGTCTCCATGGCGATGAGAACCTTAGCAACGGAACACAGCCCAGATGCTGGTTCAGAATGCCCAAGATTTGATTTGACTGACCCTATGAGTAGTGGTGTCTTTCTTCCTTTACAGAAGACTTGGTCCAAAGCATTCAGTTCTTCAGGATCCCCAACCTACATATAGTTGCAGAAGGTATCCTCTTCAATTAAACAATTCTAAGGTTACTTTTTAACAATTTCAATACATTTCACAAAATTATAAAAAAAGCTATCCCTGTAACAGGCTGTGAAGGCCCATAGGGTTGTGAGACGTTGAGGGTCCCACATTATCTAGACAATTGGCTCAAAGATGGCGGTAAGGTTATCAGCCTTACGCATCAGCTGCGCTTTACTCCCCAGGAAAATTATTTAATTCCTGGTACTCATTTCTGTTAGAGGATGAGTCGACCCCAGGGCCACAGTGTGGCTGGAAGGATTAGGTCAACTGAAAAAATCCAATGACTTCATTGGGATTTGAACCCGGACTTTCCGGCTTGTAACATAGCCCCTCAAACCAGCTACACTACTGAGTGCCCCTTTATATACCATTCTAATTTACTATATTAACCCTCTCATTATCAACCGAAGTACGTATTCAGGTGATGCATGTTCTTCACACTGTGTATACTCAGACACTGCATGTGCAACATTTATTTGAATCTAGGGGAAAGTTGTACAAATACTCCAGCTATTACCATTATAATCAGGAATACTTGTTCCGTTACCTTAGACTTCTTCCCATTTGTCGTTTTGTTAATAACTGCCATTAATACAATAATACTGAAAAGTGGTCAGGTTATTTCTGACATGATACACTAAAGACAGCTTTTTTCTCAGATCATAATATCAAAAGGGCTAATTATCATAAATAATAAAGACAAAATGGATGGATAGACTACATGATAAATATGTCTGAATAACTACTTACAGGCCTACAATTTCACAGCATCCATGTTTAATAGCCAAGAACACTGAAAACTGAGACCTGCATAAACCGTACCTTGGTACCAGTGCCATGTGCCTCAATATATCCCAGTACTGTGGGACTGATGGCACACTCATTATAGAATTCTTCTAATAGTGCCTTCTGCATTTGTCCTGATGGGTATGTGATGCCCTGTTCTTTGTATCCATCACAGTTGCTCTTGGCATGAACCACTGTTGCATACACACGCTTTGCATCACAAGCCTTCTGCAGAAAAATGACACAGACGCCCTCGCTCCTCGTGTAACCATTGGCTGAATAAACAATACTATCATAAGTCAATATTCTCGGTTTCTTGGAAATGAAAGTGTGAACAGCTAAGTAAACACTAAGTAGGAAATTAATTATGCAACAGACTTGCTCCATCATATATTCTTTTTGAGAAGATAATAGTTATTTAGCAATAAAGAAATCGCCTGTTCTTACAGGACCCAAACACTTTATGTTCACAAATGCCTGCCACTGAACCCATCCAGATCAAATATCTCATAAGAAGTTTGCTTTAATGGACAGGGTTTGCTGGATTTATATCTAATCACAAGCTGGAGCACCACATGATATCGGATGTCTGAAACTGCTTCTTCAACACACTTGTAGCTTTCCCTACAACTACTGTTGCACAAAACATCAAACTGACAAAAAAAAAGTGTCCTTTAAAACAACGAAGTTTGAAGAGGATCTCTTACATGAAAGAAAAAGCTTGGATGCATTCCTTGTTTTACAAGGTTCTATCAGAAAGCTCATGGACTGGGTCAAAAAAAAAAAAAAAGAAATCCTGGCTTAACTTACTCAATTTTGGCCTTCAAAATAGTCTCCTTTGGAATGCACACAGTGACCCAATCATTTTTTTTAATGCTTCAAAAGCACTGTGGAAGTCATTTTCATTAATGCTGTTGAGTACTGCTTGCGACACTGTTTCAAAACGTCGTTCCTTCAGTTTCATTTTCAATTTGGGAAGCAAAGCTTAATCACAGGGGGCTAAGACTGATGAGCAGGGAGGATGAGGAATGATAACCATGTTGTTCTTAGTCACAACCTCTGTGGTTTTGAGGGACGTGTGTGTGTGGGTGCTTGTTCATGATGAAGGAGCAATGTGTTGCTTGTTCAAAATTTTTCTCTTAAGATCTCCTGTCAAATTCCATAACTGATCCCAACGGTGTCTGTGAGCTCAAAGATAATTCGGTGATGGTCTTCGTGGATGAGTTTTCGAATTTTTTAAATATTTTCTGTCATTTTTCTGGTGTTTGATCGCAACGGAGTTCATGACTGTACAGTGTGACATCTGTACCACTGATCAGTTCTGCAAGTTCAGCCTTTCCAGTGAAAATATCTGTTTGTAACTGACATTCTGACTGGACACTGTCCATCTTTTCATCCTCAGGTCACAACAATTCAGGAACTGTTTTACAGGATATAGTAAAAAATCCTACTGCACTGGGCCCCCAGCAGAGCTAATGTCGAAACCAGGTTTCATCTGGTGAAATTTAGGGTAGCACTGCCAATGGGAACAACAGAGTGGTATTGGAATTACTGGGTTCACCAACTGTATCCTTCATCCGGTATTCTAAAAACTAGAGAATTCAGCGTTTCAGAAACTTTATTTGTTTCTGTCCTCAGGTGAAGGGGAGACCCTGCTCTTTTGGGTCGCTTAGAAAGAGCTAACCTCCATCACTGGACCAGTTGTGAGGACGGAAACAGATCCACTTTGTGAAATGTTGGGTTCATTCCATTTTCAGAGTCCTTTAGAATTTAAAATAAGGAACACTTATGTTAACTTGAAGAAGGAAATAGAACAAGCTTATGACTCACTGCAGTTCGAAAAAACTGAACCAGTGGACAATGTCTAAACTGTAAGACAATAAGACAATTTAGAACAGATTATAATTACACGAATTGTACTTACCATCCCTGTCAAATGACTTGCACATGCCTTGTGGGCTCAGCACACCGAGACGTGAGAACTGGAGAGAGACATATGGATGCAGACAGAGATTACAGCCGCCTACAATGGCAGCCTGACAGTGCCCATCACGGATGGATTTATAAGCATGCTCCAGAGCATACAAACTGGAGGAACAGGCCGAATCAACTGTATAGCTGGGCCCTAGAACATGATATGGTTCCTAAAATTCTACAGAGTATTATTGTCTTGTGTATCAGTAATTATAGATTGGATCTGGATTGATAATTTGATTTATGCTACAATATTAAGGGGCCTCCGTAGACTAGGGGTAACGTTCCCACCTCATGACTCAAGGTACATGGGTTCAAACCCGGCAGAGGTCGTGGAATTTTTGAGGGCGGAAAAATTCAGGGAACAAGTCCTCCAGGAGGGACTTTAACCCATGGGTCCCGTGTCATAGCTTTATGGCATGTAAAAGAACCTCATGTCCCAAGGGGACCACTGAGCCAAATTGATCGGACATTTCCTGCCCAACAGTAGTCTCTAACGCCTCTGATAGATGAGGGAAGCATTGAGGGATACCGCTGAGCCAGTAGAGGCCGAACTCGCTGGCTGAGTCGGGACTGATGGCACACACCAGTATCGGTAGGGTATAGAGACTGGTAGAATATCACAGAGGGGACATACAATAGACCACTGGTCGCGGTGCATGGGGAAACCCACCCCTCCAATAATAATAATAATAATAATAATAATATGCTACAATATTTACAAATACACAGTAGACAAGAAGTAGCAGCATAAAGTCTGAGAGGAATTCTGAATGCATCCATTGGTAAGAAGCAGTGCAGAGTAGTGACGGATTAGCATCTACAGGAATCAATACTTCATGCACATATTCTTGATGTACAAGTAAACATGAGTACAGAAAGTTTGTAGTATAAGTTTTCTGATTTTCACAGAGGTGACTCCTAAGACTGTGGTCTTCTGTTTTGTGATACTTCAAGGTTTTGTGGGTGGATACTGATGTTCCTTCAAAATGCTGATTTCTGTCCCCAAAATTACAGTGTCACAGCCCAGAAAACCAAAGTCTTAAGTCTCCATTAATAATGTACAGTTAACATTACTAATGTTGTTACCTCTTCTCAAGTTCATAAGGCCATCATGTTGGTATTATTGACGACATAAATTTGGAAACTACCAAGATAGGTTAACCTCTCACTCACTCATGGAACTGAGCCCTTCTTGAGAAGCTGCTAAGTGTGCAGCTACTAAAAAACTTCCCATCATTTGATGGATTTCGAAGGTTCATTACTATGTTCACAAGAGCACTCCACTGGTCCCTATCCTTAGCAGATCGATCCAATCTATACCACCTCATCCTATTTCTCTAAGATCCATTTTAATATTGTCCACCCACCTACATCTTCATCTTCCTAGAGGTCTCTTTCCTTCTGGCTTTCCAACCAATATCTTATAGGCATTTCTCTTCTCCCCATTCGTGCTACATGCCCTGCCCATCTCATCCTCCTTGACTTGATCATTCTAATTATACTTGGAGAAGAGTACAAGTTATGTGGCTAACATCTAGTGGTTCTATATTCTTACCAAGTGTCATGAAAATTGCTCAGTTATTCTCTGTCATAATGATGCACATGACCGAGTTGTTAATGGAGTTCCAAAAATAGACTTCTTCTTTAAAAGATACAAAAGAAAATGGTAACTGTGAATGTAGTGTGACTTACCATTGATGCCAAGCCAGTATGAGATGCGGTTTGCAAGCATGGCTCGACTGCAACCTGTGATACCAAATCCATTCACTTGTAGCTTCTCATAGAACCAAGTCTTCTCTGACTCGCTGAAACATGCACCGATGAAAACCCCAATTCTCTGTCCCTTTAAGTGACGAGGGTTGATACCTGCACAGAAAAGTATACCAACACAAAAGTGTTGCAAATTATAGAGCAAGTATTATCTACATCTGCAGCCCTCTTTGCAACATAGTATTTGACTCAAGGCTAATTTTGCTCCTGGAGAAGGCACTGGGATGAATAGGTGAAATTTAATTGCGTTCTTGAAATGTGGTGAAATATTTTCTTCCAGACATATATACATTTATGCATGAAGCAGGATCTTTATATGAAATTAAAACAATCTGCCTTAAACTTTAACCACACTTTACTCTATGTAACATGTTATGATTAATGCAATAAGAATGATTCAGTGACTGGTTTCTGTGATTCTATGTTCCATAACAGAGAATTTCATTATCAACTGAATAACTGTCAATTATTCAATACAGCCCAATTTGCTATGAACTGGATTAATACGGAAGCAAAGGTAAGTGGCATATGTGCTTAAAATGGTGCCATGAAAGTATGTAAGGGGTATGGAAGTGGTCACACGTTCTAAATCTTGACACTTGATCGAGATGAATGTTAGTTTCAATCACCAGTTGTTTTACTTCAGGATGAAAAGCCTGTAGTACCTGTTGCAGAGAAAACTGTGAGGGGGGCCTCCAAAACACATCTGGATGTAGTAGCAAAAAGGAATGAAAATATTAGAATTTTAGTATAACAATGCTGAGTAGGTACTTAAGGAACAGATATGTATATGAAATTCTTCTCCACATTTTTCATATGGAATGATAAAATATGTTCACTTTAGTGTGCTAAGTAAACACACACAGGTAACACTTTTGTAAACTGAGATGAAACACCAAAAATGTCTAAGACTTCATGTCCGTATCATCACATCTGCAAATAAAACACCACACTAATTAAAGTACTTTAATCAGATACATTTCAGAGTTACCCTCCAAATGTTTCACTTTTTAATATTCTGTGATCATTTGCCAGCACGACAGGAAAGTAAAGTTACTGACCTGCATCAACAACAGCCTCAAAGGTTCTCTCCAGCAGCATACGACACATTGGATCCATGGTATGCGCCTGCTTGAAGTGGACACCGAAGAATGATGCATCAAACTTGCTCACATTCAACAGCTTACCTGTCCTCTGCGGTATTTCTGGGTGATCTGTGCACAAAGTATTGAAACTATAAGCACCAAAGCAGCCACGTAAACTTTCAGCCGCACTATCGCCCTGAGGTCGACTCAGCCTCTAACAGAAATGAATACAGGGAATCTTCTGAGGGTAAAGGGCAACCAGTGCCTAAGTCTGGTTGCCACACTGCCATCTGTGAGGAAACTTTCTAGAAAATGTGGAAGCCTCTGCATCTCACAACCCTACTGGTCTCCACGGCCTGTGACAGGGATACTTTTATCTTTTTTGCCGGTTTTAATCATGCAGAGAAGTTAATGTGAATTTTCAAGAAGACAGGATATATAATTTTTTTTTGCACATCTATTATCTCCCACTAAACAAACATGGTCTCTAATCCCAGATTCAATCTTCTGCCTACAATCACAAGCTTCAGAAGTATTCTACTAGAGTGGCTGTGAACTCAGGAATATAAAACCATACTAAGTTGTGTGACATTTTACACATCATCTCAAATTAACACAGTGAACACATGTACAAACCCAGCTTCCAACGCCGATCATCATCTGTTACCATGTCCACTTTGTTCATGAGATTGTCCCGTAGGTCATACATATTCTCTGACTCAGGAAAGTACCCGGCCACACCTGAGATGACAATCTCTTCCCCAGGGGGAGGGTGCGCTAGTTGTATCCCTGCCTGAACAGAATCTGGAACAGCTTGCACTTCTGTCTTCTCCTGTGGTGCCATGTCTCACTAAAAATAGAACAGGTTGCATTACAGAGACATTTGAAAGTGTCCATAAAGTAGTTCCTGCACTCAATATGAGTGCATATACTGGGTATGAAGGTAAGTTCTTAGAATTCCTAACCTCTGTGCTAAACTAGACACTGAGTAGGTGGTGTAACAGTAAAGTTTTAGGCTTGTATTCATGAGGTGCTGAGTTCAAATCTCAACTAGGACACTGGCCACCCTAACAGAATTTTCATGGCTTCTCTCAGCCACTAATTTAAATAACAGGATAGTACTTGATTAGTCATCATCTTCCTTCTTAACCCTTTTCAATTAATCAATCATCCTACCATTTGACACTACACAGTCTGTATGCTGAGTGTGCTGTAAAATAAAGCACTGAGAAAACTACACTAGATGGAGGCAAATTGTGAGCACCATGCTCCAGTTATCTTTCTTCCAGGCAAAAGCCCACAGTATCCAATTGAGTCTGAGGGTGCCATAGAGCCATTCCAATCATGTATATGGAGAGAGAAAGCAATAACTTGATGAACACTAACTTAACCTCATCTAATGTCACATAACCTAAAGATAACAACATCAGGGTGTGTGAAGTTACAACCCATTTCATTAAAACCTTACATGCCATAACCTCCTGAGATGATACAAATATGTAGATTGAAAACTGACCTGCAGGATGTTTCTAAATTACACAACACAGTAACTTGGCTTTTCTTAAGAAATATTATCATCTTTTTTTGGATTAGGCAAGAAGCCAGTTAGTTCAAGTGCTAACACACTGAACTTATATTTGTAAGGTGTCTAGATCAAGTCTCCTCTGGAACGTCAACTGTCCAGAGATTTGTCGTGATTTTCTTCGGCCGCTCCATGCAAATTCCCTTGCAGCAATTCAAATTCGGCCATGACGGCCATAACATTGACCCACCACATCCTTTCAAAGGGGTCATACAGTCTAAAGTACTGACAGGATCCATAAATAAACTGTGGGATTGTCGTCAATACTCCAATAGACAAACCACACGAAACTGTACAATTGTATATACTGGATCGTTTAAAGTCAATATACAGAACACGGAATACACGTATAATATTCAAGCGTGTGCCGGCCTGTCGGGGCAGTGATGCCGTGCTGAGCGGTAGGATCGACTGGCTCGGTCGGTTGCTGGGTTGCGGAAGATACGTTCGCCGAAATGTCAGCTGCCCGGTAGCAGAAGTGGAGTAGATGCCTCTAACTGCGTTGCCGTTTCGAGTTGAACTGATTGCACAAGGTCAAGGTCAAGGTCATGTTACAACTGTAGGTCCGTCAGTCTGTCTGTCTTGGTGTCGAGCCCCAGACCAGATATTTCTTTTGAATGAAAGTTACTGTCTTGTCTATGTGTAGCGCCCTCTCTGACGAGAGGTCGGGTCTGTCATTTGTTAGTCTGTATTAAGTCCATTGTCTGTATTTACATTCATTTACAAATACACACTTATTCCTTACTTCTATGTACAATATATACACGGCCTCTGTCAGTCCAGACTAGGTACAGCAGATTATGCCCTTA
>NW_019743667.1:75535-77264 GCF_002891405.2 Cryptotermes secundus
AAATAGGAAAGTTTGTTGTTTGAGAGATAGGACTTGACGGCTTCGAAATCCGCCATGCTTTTGGTGATGAATCTGGTCCCGCTTTTGGTATTACGGACTCAAAGTCACCACTGACCACATTTTTAAGTTGCTTTTGTAAGTGAATGAGGTTCACTGCGGCCGTTATAATTATTGGGGGTGGCCTGCCTGCTCTACCTGATGATTCCACCTCCAGAGTAGTGGCTCCCTCCTCCAGCACAGTGGCTCCGTCACCAGCAGTGTCGGTGTCCATTTTTGTCACCCTGAGAGGAGCAAAGTAGTTGCGGGTAGGCACCACTTTGGATTGGGTGTTGCCTGTGGCAGCCGCTGCCTTCTTTGAAATCGGGGCGACTCGGTTGTGCTCTGCCGTTTCCGCCTTCGGACCTGTTTGAAGTCTTCCTCTTGGGAGGGCTTCGTCTGGGTTTTTGTTGCCTCCGATGTTCTGGCTTTCACTAGGGACTTTAGATCGTTCAGTGTAACTGTGTAGGTTCCGTACAGAGCACTGAACAAAATCTTGCCCTTGAGAGCCTTGCAATAGCCCTCTCTGCTTTCTTCAGCGGCATTTACTATTGCCGCCCACTCAACACTTTCTCCAATTGCGGCGGGTGTGAAGCTGGCCACATCCTCAATGTCACAGATGATTTTGAACAATCTCCTGTAATGTTCATCTGCTGCAGGATATTGCTTCACGTTTTCCTTATACTCTGCCTGTAGTGAGGCTCTTTTATCTGTCCAGAATGCATGATAGCCAGGCACCGAGGCGTCCGCCATGTCTGGCACGGCACGGCACGACACGACACAGGCCTCAAGAAAAATCTGATAATTTTGACAACAAAGGACTGAAAATTTCAGAGCTACCAGCAATATAACTCCTTTATACTCTCCTTGGGCGTGAATCAGTCCTGTCCTGTCAAACAGACAATCTCGAATCCACCACTCGATCCCCGATCCCGCATCGAATCCAATCCACTCAGACGTATACAACACTCACAATGTATGTATCTCTCACAATGAATCACTCGTTCAATGATCGAATGATCAAACTGATTGCACCTTGGGCTCCCGGTCTTAAATACTACCGGCCGGGAGGTGGTGCTAAAGTTGCAGTCGTCACGGCGCGCATACATTGGGCCGTGCACGGAAAGGCGGAGTCACGGCGAAGTTTATAAATATATGTAGCTGGTATATAAGTCGCAGTAGTTGGAAATGGTATAAATTCCGTGTCTGTTTGAGTAGGAGTGAGATTGGTTCGGGAGACGTTTACGGAAGGAGTTTGAGCGGTCCCAGGTGACCATAATCTTGAGTGTGTTCGTCTGCAGCCACCTAGTTACTATTCTGCCACCACTGCATAGTGCGTGGCTAGTGCATCGGTGGCGGTGGCCGTCCCGTCTGCAACGGACAAAATGCTGGAGCCGACATCGTGCGAAACACGGTGGAATGCAATCGTGGCTTCGTTTGACAGGAACCACGTGAACTTGAGAATCAGTAATCCTGACTGCCAGGAAGACATCGACTTACTGGGGAAAGGATTACAAACCATTGGGCAGCTTATCCATACATCGCCCTCAACAAACGGAAACGGCGTAATATGGAACAAACTCATATCAAAATCCGAGGCAGAGAGGACAGTGCTGTGTAAGCACCTCGAGGGCAAGACGCTCTTTACAGCCATGCTGCGCCTCTATGCTGCCATCCACAGGGAGATGCGAGA
>NW_019743667.1:78304-79148 GCF_002891405.2 Cryptotermes secundus
GAGGCAGCGCTACGAGCTCAATAAACAGCTGCAAGACCTACACGTAGATGTGGCCCTGTTTTCAGAGACACATCTGAAACCTCATGAGAGGTTCTTTACTCCAAATTACCACTTTTATAGAATCGACCGCCACACGGGCAGAAAAGGCGGAACTACCGTTGCAGTAAGAAAAGGCATTCCCCATAACCATGTACACATACCACCCCTTGTTTCAGTAGAAGCGACAGGGGTCTGCATAAAAATTGGAAATAGCGAAGTGCTGCTTGCAGCTGTTTACAAATCTCCAAGCAAAGCCTGGAGTGATGCTGACATCACTAAGCTCTTAAGCTTCAGACGTAAGTCTATTTTGGGAGGTGATTTGAATGCTAAGAACCCATTTTGGAATAGCAGAGTTTCAAACCCCCCAGGCTTGAAACTCGTTGATTTATTTGATAGGAGTGATTTTGAAATTTCAGCACCACAGAGCCCCACTCATTATTCCCCTGCGGGAAATGGTGACGTGTTAGACATTGTGGTTCACCGAAATATCAGAGTGTCAGATGTCATCGTCTCTGATATTTTGGACTCAGATCACCTACCAATAGTATTCCACATACTGGATCACGTTAAAATTAGGAATCTTTCGGAACCCATTGAAAAATTTACTATTTCTACTAGAAGCCGATAAAGCGGCACGCGACTTTGCAGCTTCTATTGCTTCNGGTCTTCCGCCTGACTAACCACTGCCACATAGCCATTAAGGTGGAGGCGTACAGAGCACAGAGCGGGCTCACACAATGTTACAACTGCCAGCAGTTCGGCCACGTTTGGGCTAACTGCAAACAGCCCCCACGTTGTTTGTGGT
>NW_019743667.1:82123-130389 GCF_002891405.2 Cryptotermes secundus
AACATCGGACAAGGCGAAGCCCGCCACAGAAAGTATAAGAGGCTTAAACTTGGCGGCGGTCAGGCATACGACCGTTCAAGTGACTAGACTGCCGTGGTAGCGAATAATACCAGAAATAGGGCGTAATCTGCTGTACTGAGCCTGGACTGACAGAGGCGTGTATATATTGTACATATAAGCAAGAAATAAGTGTGTATTACGAGTATAAATCTATGTAAATACAGACAGTGGACATATTAAAACAGACTGACTAACAAATGACAGACCCGACCTCTCGTCAGAGAGGGCGCTACACATAGACAAGACAGTAACTTTCACTCAAAAGAAATATCTGGTCATGAGCCCCAGCTGGGGCTCGACACCAAGACAGACAGACTGACTGACCGTCAGTTGCAACGTGACTCAGACTCAGGCTCAGACTCAGACTCACAGCTGCCAGTTTGGTAGTTTCTGAAAGGGGTGACGGTTGTCTGCCAGACGCTGTGGGGATGCTCCCACAAAACCATAAAATTAAATATTTTTAGGATTGGCCCTCAACATTCAGTTTGGCTTCACTCATGTGAAGCGTAAAACTGCAGTAGCAACTTATTCTAACAACTGAATAACACAACTGGTTATAAATATGTATAATGTAACTAGGTAATAAAGAATTTTTTCATCTGATATATAACGCTGGGTATACCCGCGAAGCCAACCAACGTTTCGGAGGAGCATACTGTCTCCATCTTCAGGTTGGAAGAGTAAGACAGACAAGAAATCAGCATGAAGCTGGCAACAAGCAGAGTTCAGTTTGGGGAGGAGGAATTGGAGCACAAATAAAACGATCAAAACCATAATTGGGAACTGCTCTCGTGAAAATAACAATTGAATAGCGCCATTGTTGTCGTATGACAGCTCGATGAAGAAGGCCTACAGTACTGGTTATGGGAGGTAACAATGTTGCATTACATCCAAAATATCACGCGAAGAAACTATACCACCCTCACAAACAGCAATAAACCCGGGGATCGTTAATCAAGTTCAAACCTTCATTTTGGCCCAAAAGCAAAGTAACAGTGGGATGTACGTTCAATATTTATCACATACAGAAATGGTTAAAAGACTTCAGTCCTTACTGAGGTCTATAATTCGTCTTCATCCAGCTTTTATTAAATTAAGAAGGGCCGTTTTTAACAAATCCGGTTAAGTCTGATTTGAGCTTTGTGTGAAGTAGCAGTTTAGAGTGGGTTGATGTTCTCAAAACAAAATACATCCTATGACCCGAATTCCAAACTTCTTCGCAATCTGCTGAGTGCTTTGGACGATGGCATGTCAGCAAACACGAAAGGGCGACCGTATATATGATCTGGCAGATATTCGTCTATTTTACACACTTCCTGTGAAGGAAAACATGCCACTGCTCTGTCAGCTTTGACAAGTTTGGGGAGCATTGTCTTACGTGTTGCTTTTTAGCTGCAATTCAGTTTGAGCCGGCTTTCTCGTGAATAGTTAATAATGGCAATTTACACTAACAATTATCAATTTACTTTGGAAAGATGTTCTGTATTTATAACGCAGTGTCCACAGAAAAAAAAATTTAGAAAATGGAGATGGATGTAGGCTTACTCAGATTTAATTAAGCTCTGACTGCTGAAACACTTTAAGTCACTCTACACACGACTAATTCTGTAATGAATTGACGCCAAGGAAAATCAAAACGTAAGGAGTCTGAGTGCGTTCGAATGTTATCATGATTCAGGTTCATGAAGTGAAACAGATGATATCACGAGGCCCTACATAGTGGGATTCAGGATATTTCTATAAATTAATCAAATGATATCGACCGTGCGGTTCTTAATTTTGGTATGCGATAAAAATTGTCACTTCAGCGGAACATTTAAACTGAACTGTTTCTATTGCAACAGTTACGTCACCGTGACAGCTGCAGGCTAGCTGTAATAATAATAATGATAATAGCAAATGCCACACAATATCCAATTAGCCTGATTCTGCATATATTTCGCACCGTGGGAGTCCCTATTTTTACTGCTTTTACATTGTTTTGAAGTGTTAATTGATGAGTAGCTGTAACCTGAGTACAGAGATGTGAAGGTAAAATGGCATTTCTTTTCGAATGTTTCGGGCAGCTGGTGCCCAGATGTCTTGGGAAATATTATACGAAAAGCAATACCTGGAAGGAAAGCCCCAGTAAATAATAGAGATATCGTGGAGCTTACAGGAGTTCGGCACTAACAGTGTAGGCCGGGGGCACTAGGTTTTCAGAAATCTGAGAATAAGACTTGCCTTGTGGCAGATTACGTGACTTGCAAGACCAGTAGGATGTGGGGACGCCAGTTAGATCCGTTGTGAGCCCCAGCTGGTTCCTGACATTGTAACGGATATGCAGAACCAGCAACACAATCAAATTTCAAGTTATTAATAATAAGTACACGTCTTTAAAACACCGATTAATGAAACAAAAATTAAATGAAGTACTAAAACCGTTTATTTGGGGAGGGGGTAAAATCAGCACGTTGGCAAGACTGGCCTGAAATGATCATGTCGCAGAATGAAGTTCTGAAAAATGTCTTCCAGAATACAAATGCTGTATGTATTTATAAAATAGCTTTCAGAATTTAATTACAGGTTTTGAGTTAATATTTACAGGTAATTATCCGTTTAGTTTATAGAGACTTTTTGACATCCATCGTCCTATTTTTTTTTTATTTAAAAACGTTTCGGAAACTGGATTCCGTCTCAACCTTCAGGTAAAATCCTACTCAGTTGGGCCCATAGAGCTAGTCCCTATGCCCGGACAATGTCCAGAAATTCAACAATTGTATTAATATACTATGGTCAAATTTTTTTTATTCCATTCATAGAATTTCTGTTTGGACCTTTGATATGTTACCAAAAAATTACTTCCTGGAAACTCTCCTTTAACAGGAAATGAAAAGGATAACCTGTCTCTTTGAGTCTTACTAGGCAGAAAAGATTTTCAGTTTGAACTTATATAATTAAATGTTCACTACTGAGAGACAATACAACAACGGAAGAGCTCCTTGATACAGTATGGAAGAAGACCCATTAGGGACTTTCTCTGAGGATTTTTTTAATTGAACACTATAGACTTATGTCTAAAAACCCAGGTCATTCTATCAGACAAACGTAAACATTTCATTCCTACCGGGCGTTAACCTTCTGATTATGCAGATGAGGAACTGCGTCACTTCCTGTCTCTTAGTTTAGCAAGTTATCATACGAGTATATCCTGACGGGTTTCTAGTGCTTTTTGGAGCAACTTAATTGTCAACCTGCGGTGAATTAATTAAATTCTTATTCGGGTCCTTTACAATTTACACTTCGGGGTGCTTGACTTTGCCTCCTTGGCCTTACGCTCTGGCATCTCAAATAAATCAATATTTTTAAAACCTGGAGCTCATCTATTATACACGTACACTTACACCTAGAAATGATTAGTCACCTAAGTTTATTTCCACTTCGCTTTTGTGCTTTCTTACCATTCTCTCCCATTCCTTTTCATAATGAATTATATATATCGCCTCTGTGGTATAGTGGTCAAGAGTTCCTGGCTACGGATCCAGAGGTCCAGGTTCGATTCCCGGCGCTACCAGATTTTCTGGAAAATAGTTGGTCTGGAACGGGGTCCACTCAGCCTCGTGAGGATAATTCAGGAGCTACTTGAATGGAAAAATGGCGGCTCCGGTCTAGAGAACCGAAATTAACGGCTATGGGGATCCGTTGGGCTAACCACGCGACATCCTCTATCCGCAAAACTTGGCATTAAGTTCGCTTTGGGACTCATGCCACGTAGTTTGTGTGTGTATATATTAATAAAGAAATGTGCAGTGTCTGTAATTTTTCCATTATTTTGTTCAACCTTTGTATATACGTATATAGTGGCCGTCTACACAAAAATTACTTAAAAACAAAACAAAAGAGACAGCAGCTTCAGCATTAATTTGTGGATATAGTATACCACAACACTGAACATGCAGCGGCATTGTATCACGACAGATTAATCCAGACACTGCAGGAGGCGAGCCGCAAAAAAAAGGGGGGGGGGTAAGTTCCCTGGACCCGGAACCAAGAATGATTGTTGGCTAGAACCGCCCGACCGACCGACCGACTGACAACGTTCTCTGCTCTGCAGTATTTCATTAATTGTTGTGTAGATAGCCACCACATACCGTGATATACAAAACTGTCCAACACAACCTGATACGTGCGCCCTTGGTTTTAAACTGAAGACAATGCAGTAATAATTTGCTACTCACCTACCCTCTTTGTGAAATAAAATAATTTAATTAGTATGCCTTAATTTCTGCTTCAACAAGTAGGAAATTTTCGCTAAAAATAAAAATGTGGGAAAAATTTAGTACCAGCCTGTTACAAAACAGAAGAGTTTACAAATAATCACAAAACACAACCGACTATATATTGCGTCTCGTTTGTTTCACGATCCATTGATATCTGATCAAGACAGAAGCATTATGAGCTTACTTTGTCTCGTGCCCTTCTCAATGCTTTCTACACACTACACTGAAGGATCTCAACAATACTTCTATAATTATATTAAACAGACAGTTCCCAATAGACCATGTGATCTGAGAGGTCCTAACAGGAAGCTAATGTAAATTAATAGCACAATGATATATCTACATACAATTTTAACCACATTAAATAAACAGTTCTCTTCTCTTTTCAGACAACTACAATGGATTCGAATTCAGTTCGTTTACATCTGTGAGGTCATTAAGTTCAGAGCAATCTACTTCCACTATTTTTTCAAAAGTCCAACCCATTGTTTGAGGACAGACAATGAGAAGCAACGATGATGGACCTAGGATAAGGCGACATGTGACCCGGTCAAGTTTATTTAAAAAAAAAAAAAAAAGAACTAGAATCCAGGAATAATGAATCGATCACGAAGTACACGTACACTGTAGCAGTAGTTTATTACCAGATAGCACTAATGAATTGCAATTATATATAAAGAAATCTGTAATGAATTATAGTGACACAACACAGCATCTTTTTGTACAAAACCCAACAATTTAATTAGGGTTATGTAGTGAAAATATTTTTATAAGTAATGCACAGATAATGAGATTGTAACTGTGGGCTAAACTCGCTGAAATTAAATTCTAAAGGGTGCTGATGATGGTGTACAACTCAGAATTAGTTTTTTATTCTGTCCGTCTGGTTTTCTAGAAACTAGAAAACACAACGTTTCGTAAACTGGATCTGTTTCCGTCTTCAGGTGAGGGGGGAAGACATTCAGCTGGGTAAAAAGAAAAGTAAAGCTATCCCTGTAACAGGCCGTGAAGGCCCATAGGGTTGTGAGACGTTGAGGGTCCCAAATTATCTAGACAATCGGCTCACAGATGGCGTTAAGGTTGTCAGCCTTACGCGCCGGCCGCTCTTCACTCCCAAGGAAAATTATTTAATTAATACCTGGTAATCATTTTTGTTTTGCGACGAGCTGATCACTCGCCCAAGGAGTCCTACCGTATGTGTACGATCTAGAAAAACCGAAGTGAACGGAGTTCATGGAGGTAGGCCTAGGCCACTGGGGCTGTAGTGCCAAGGAAAAAAAAATCATTTCTGTTAGAGGCTGAGTCGACCCCAGGGCCATAGTGCGGCCGGATTGGTTAGGTCAATTGAAATGACCTCATTGGGACTTGAACCCTCGACCTTCTGGCTTGTAGCATAGTGCCTCAACCAACTATGCTATCACGTGCCCCCGTTACTCAGCTGGGTACCTTAGAAAAAATACTGGTCAATGGACAAAGTCCAAAATCCCAGCAATTCTAGCTCAAATTAATTTATACCACACTATACGGTATCATATCCCTGAAGATAGTATTCTTCACTGTCTTATTTACTGTAGTATTTAGCAATGAATAAACAAATATTTTCAAAAAGTTTGAATTCCCATGTTGGAGAATATTTGCTACCCATTTGGGAGAGCAACTTTTATTTTTATGGAATCACATTAATTTTAAGTGCTGCACAACACACTTCCAACAAACCGTCTCTCTTCTTTCGCTTTTGCTTCCTTATTTACTCTCTTTTGCTATCCGCTTCAGACTTCTGTGACCTGATAGAATTGCTAATTTCTGAGTATGATTTAGCAATGCAGGAAGTAGAAGTCAGTGCACTGTAGTCACTGATGTAAACTGTAAAGCTAGTACATATCACTAATGACTACATTAAACAATACCTTACACAGATCTGCAATGTGGCAGAACTGATGTTTAGTGGAACTAAGTACACTGCATTGTGAAATATTCATCCTGAACTGATGGAAACCTCTTCAAACTGGGAAATGAACATACATATCAACATAATGAAGACATGCTTTTGTTTGTATAATAGTATGTAGCTATAACACACATCAAAGCTAGAGGCTTTTAACTGATGAAGGTAAAGGTAAGAAGTATACTGTAATGCCTATTCAAGTGCCCACAGTGAATTCATTTCAATACATCAAACCAGCTATGGGAATTACAATACAGTGCCCACCTGCATTATGGACAATTCAGTTACAGAATTTTGCCCTTTCAGAAATAATAAATTAGGTCACATTTGCCTTAATTTTACAAAACCATGTGTATAAAAGACGGGGCAGGCAGTAGCGTAGTTGGTTGAGGCATTATGCTACAAGGTTGCGGGTTCAAGTCCCGATGAGGTCATTGGATTTTTTTCAATTGACCTAATCCTTCCAGCCGCACTATGGCCCTGGGGTCGACTCAGCCTCTAACAGAAATAAGTACCAGGAATATTCTTGGGGGTAAAGGGTGGCCAGCACATAGGGCTGACAACCTTGCCGCCATCTATGAGCTGATTGTCTATAAGATGTGGGAACTTCAACATCTCACAACCCTATGGGTCACCACGGCCTGTTACAGGGATACCTTTACTTACTTTTTATGTGTATAAAAGTTACTATTTATTCAATTATTAAAAGAAATACACTCCTTAAGGCAATGGAAGAACTTGGAATCCAAATAGAACTTGTTACGGTTGACAAAAGCTACAGTGAAAACTGTAAAATGCAAAGTAAAAGTTAAAAATGATATATCAGAATCCCTAGAAGCACAAACTGGTTTGCGACAGGGAAACAGTTTGGCGGCATGCTTACTATTTAACTTTGCTTTAGAGAAGGTAATGAGGGATGCACAACTTGAAACAAATGGCACTACTTATAGAAAGCCAATACAGATATTGGCTTATGCTGATCATATTGATATAGTGGGCCAGACAGCAATCTGTGTTAAGGAAGCATTCTTTGCACTCTCAGATGTTGCAAATAAAATGGGGCCCAAAAACAAAGTGTATGCATGTAACCAAAGATCTATAAAACCATATAAGATAGAGATTGGAAGCTGTAACTTTGAAATAGTACAAAATTTAAACATTTTGGAACAACAGTGACAAATGGTAATAGTATGGCTAAAGAGCTCAGTAACGAAATAATTTTGGCTAATAAATGCTATCATGGACTTAAAGGAAAATTTAAGTCTCATTTTCTCCCTATGAGCACTAAATTGAGATTGTATAAAATGCTGCTGAGACCTTACTGATATACAGGGGCAAAAGTTGCACATTAACTAGGAGTACTGAGGAAAGCCTGAGGTACTTTGAAGAATATCCAGCCCATTGCGTGAGAACGGATTCTGGCATATAAGATACAAGGAATTATATGAACTATTTTCTGAACCTGACACTGTTAAAACCATAAAAATTGGGAAATTATTATGGGCACGCCATGTTATCCAAATGCGGGATGATAACCCTATTAAAAGATATCCACCCTCCAAACACCTGATGGGTGTAGAAGAGTTGGAAGCCCAAAATTCAGATGGATGGAACAGAGGATGACCTTATGATGCTTAGTGTGAGATGATCACATACTTTTCCCCTGATTTTTGTGTTTAGGTCCCCTGAAATCTTCACTCACCCCCTCTCTCTCTTGTCCACTTTCAGTCTGTATTCTTTTGCTGAAAAGGTCCACTGATATAGCTTCTTATCTTTTCCCCTAATCATCACATCTACAGATATTAATACTGTCACGTGCTGAGTGACTCTCAACATGGTTTGGGATTGGAGACTGGATTTACTGACCACTTCGGCATATGAATTGTGACTACACTTAATTATAGAGCCATCACTAATCTTTACACTTTACAAATCACTGAAGCACACATTAAGTCTTTCCAGTTTGCTGACACTAGTTGTTTCCTGGTAACAGATCTTAACAATGGGGATTCTTCAACTGCACCAACCAAGTTTTCTCTTCACAGACTCCTGTACAACGGCCTGCCTTCAGTCAGGGTCAGAGTCAGTCAGTTTACGACTGGCGGTTTACCACCAATCAGTTCGTTTTGGTAACAAGTCCCTCAAGACCCATGAGGAGAATATCTTTTTCAAACTGAGCACTTGAGGTTATAGTCCTTATATAACATCCTCTCTGATGAGAGGTTGGGTCTGTTATTTTACGTCAGCAGTCATTCTCAGGTCTGAGTCCCGCACGACTCAACCACATTCTACTCTCTCAGATCTGAGAGTCCACCACCCTGGAGGGCCAGGTTCCCTTATTTGTATCCCCCAGGAACGCCTGCCTTGAGTCTGAGTCTGATATTACGACCGATGGTCAGTCGGCCAGTTTTTGGAATAAAACACCTGTGGGAGCTGCCCACATTCAAGCTTCAAGCTTCATTGCTTAGCAACGATGAGTAAACAGCGGTTGCTAGGCAAAGCCTACAACAATACTGACAGTGACATATTTTCTATATGTCCGACTCTAGGCTACATAAGAAGATACACTGAGTTAGAGAGTGATAGTTCCCGTGTGGAGGCGGGGTCGAATACCCCCACCGTGACCCTGCGAGTCGTAGGAGGCGACGAAAAGGGAAGTCTCAAATCTGAGACAGTAAAATACGGTCGCGAGTACCAAGGGATTCGGACCCGAGAAAGATCGCTCTGGCAATGGCCAGCAGCATATGCACAAGACAGACCCGTCCTCTCGTCAGAGAGGGCGCCCCACAACAACAAAACCGTAACTGTCAAACGGTAAAATTAATATCTGGTCATGAGCCCCAGATGGGGCTCGACACCAAGACTTACTGACTGACTGACCGTCAGTCGCAATGTGACTTTGACTTTGACAGTTATGGTTCTAGATTCTACAGTTCTACAATTCTAGTCCAGTGAGTTCACTATTGTTATTATCCGTCTGTGTATACTGTGCAGCTACAATAAATCCTGTAGGACAGTTCAACTAGTGGTTGTCTCTTCATACGACATCCCACGTTGGTGACCCCGACGTGATTGGAAGCACGTGTGGTTATCTCTTCATATGACTTCCCACATTGGTGACCCCAACTAAGCATGGACGAGGCAGACAGCTCATCAGCAGAAGTGCCCAGAATGGCCATGCAGCTCCCGCCGTTCTGGCCTGAGAGACCAGCCGTTTGGTTCGCCCAGGCCGAGGCGCAATTCACCTTGGCCGGCATTAACAGTGAGCGGATCAAGTTCTGCCACGTCATCTCACAGCTGGACCAACGATACGCCACAGAGGTGGAGGATATCATCCTCTCTCCACCCAAATGAGGTCCCTACACCCTACTGAGGACCAAGCTTGTGAGGCGGCTATCCTCATCGCCAGAGCAGCGTATCAGGCAACTCCTCACGGTCGAGGAAATTGGCGACCGTAAGCCATCCCAGTTCCTGAGGTACCTCAAAGTCTCGCACCAGATGTGTCTGATAACATCATCCGAAGCGTCTGGACCAGCCGGCTACCTCGCAACGTGCAGAGCTTCCTTGCCGGCCAGAACAAGAGCAACTTGGAGGCTGCAGCCCTCTGTGCAGACCGCATCTCCGAGGTCGAAGTCCAGCGAGCGCTCGCTAGCGTTGATGAACCCACGGACATCGGCGCACTTCGGCAGGAGATCGCTGAACTCTCCCACCAAGTGGCTGCGCTCAGCACTGAACAGGACCGCCTCCACCCCCGCTTCAGGGAGCCCGACAACAAACCGAGAGACAGAGGCTCCAGTCCCAAGGGTTCCCGCCCCTACTTCAGCAACAGCCGGCCCGGCAGCAGATCCCCCTCCCGGGGCGACACCACATCCAGTATCTGCTGGTACCATCGCCGCTTCAGCGCTCGGGCACAAAACTGTACTCCACCCTGCTCCTACCGCCAGCAGGGTAGAGAAGGAAAAGAAAGCACATTGGTGACCCCGATTAAGCATGGACACCGCAGACAACTCGCAAGCAGCAGCATCACTTCTCGCAAGGGGGGGAGTGATGTGGGAACATCCCACATATTATCACGCATTTCTGCAACGCTCGCTATTCAGCTCACTTTTCACCATCATGCGCGCTAACCAATCACACTGCTTCAAACGTTCGCATTTATACAGCACTTGTGGCTAGCCCGCATCTACATCATTACGCGCGCTCAGCAAATTTTCGCTCTGCCATCGAGCATTGTATAAAAGGAGTAGCTCCGACCCGGCATCTTCAATGTATGACCAATCTTCACTCAAGCAACATCCACCAGCACACTTCGTCGCCAGCGCTCGGTCTTTGGGAGTCTTCGGCTCCGCACTGCGCCAGGAATGGCCGCCTCACCACTCCGCTGGCATGCCCGACTCACTGGGCTGCCTCAGCAATACCTCTAGCTGCCTCTAGGCATTACCTAGAAATGGCTGCATATACTTGATTAAGAATCTGTTGCCTAGGAGCAAATGTTGTTTTGAGGTCGTTACCCAGGAAATGTTTTCTTGCTACAATATATTCATGACTGAAGTTTCATATTTCGGCTGTCATCATACTGTCGGGTAAGACAGTAAGTTGTAAGACTATAAACTGAACACAAAAGAGTTTAATAACCAATTATGAAGGCTTACTTTGTTAAGAAACTCTTCCACTCCCAATTTTATGTCAATTTTAGTATAACAAACAAGGAAACTAAGACTGGAGAATAAAAAGATAAAACTAGTCTCTTTGCTTAATTAAGTATTACACCATGGAGATGTATGGGGAAATGGAGGTATAATTTTGTTCCACCTATTTTGCAAGCTAATTCTCTCTGAATCAGACTGCAAAGTGGAACAAAATAAAATCAACAAACTCTACTCAGAAAATACATGGCATGAGAAACTGCAATTTAATATTTTTGACAACCCATTACTTGGTATTTCCTTCATTTCAAAGAAATGGGCATTTCTCCATTTCTTTCATGCCAAATTAATGTACGACCTTTAATTTTCATATCCAGCATTAGTGTTAACAGTTCCAGTCACTTCATACATGAAGTAGTTTTCATCAGTACTGAAAAATAAAACTGTCGACTTCTTGTGTAATACACTGCTGTACATGTGTTTGTATAAAATTCAATAAAAAATACCAGATTAAAACAGTATTGGGTAACTTCTTACTTTTCTATAATTTCATCCTCAATGTATGCATGTGAATGCGCAATTGAAAAATCTGCATTTCAACTGGATAATTCATGTTTTGTCTGTGTCTGGTCTTTCTGCCTTCAGATGCTTCCTACTATCCGTACCGTTCTTCTAACTTCTCACGAATACCTCTCACAACCTATATATTTTGCATAATTTCATTGTGACTAGCACATAATGTAAACCTGCTAGTTCTTTTAGAACATTTTTTAATCTTTCCAGCCAAATTTTATTTGTAGTGCAAATATATACATCAAATATCAGTGTTACTACGGAGCTTCAGTTGAATTCCTTCAATTTAGTGAGTGGGGAGAGGAGCATAATCTTTCAACCCATGTTCTTTGAATCCGGTATTACAAACATTCTGAAACATAAGAGGACTGAGTGCCAGCAAATTGTGGCAGCTGAAGTTGACAAACCTGCAATTGCTTTTTGTAGATGAAAGATATATATCATGATATGCACCAACATATACATCACATCTGTAAGAGGGCAACAAATTTAAAGGCAGTGTACAGGGGTGGCTGATAACTGCAGCCAGGACTAGCACACTTTGTCATCACCCCTAATAATATATAACCGATGTTTTAACGTAGGAAAATGTACGAGTAGCTCTGGGTAACTTCCCTGTGGTGTTACAAATGACTGTTGGTTACAAACTTGCAGAGATAAACTCAAAGGCAAAAATCAATCTTTCAACATACTTTCTCCTTAAAGGTATCTAACACCACTGCAAAACTCTCCTGCTATCACTTACATGGTTTACACATTTGACATACATATTTTGGCAATGGATTCACAATACAGCTATGACCATAAATGAAATGGTGTTCACTCAGCCTCTTGTCCAATGGGTGCAGCATGATGTTATCAATGAGTGGTGCTAAGAACATGCAGTAAACTGGAAAACCACGTTCAATCTTCCAATTTCAGCAGCATCACCACTCGGTTCTAATGGCTTCCGGCAACTGTGTTTTACATTTAGTATTACTGGATTTCTGGACTTTGATCATCATATAACATTCCAAACAGAACACAGCATTTGACAAGAAAATGGATTTTTTTTTGTCCTCAGGTGAAAGAATCAGAGCGGCACCTTCTTCAGTGGAATACTGAGTAGATTCCTTCAACCTTTTCACACTCGGCAGAAATAGATCCAGTTTTCAAAACATTAAATTCTGTCTGGATATAAACCCAGTAGTACTAAATACAGTAATGGGATGCTTTGTCTACTTGAGAAAAACTTACAGAAACCCAATATACACATGATTTTTACTCTTTTACATATATGCATTTCCTATTTCAAAGTGAAACCATGTTTCCTTTTACAAATTATTGTGTTTATGGCCATTACCCACTGTTGCGCTTTCATTTAAAACATACATTTTGGAGACTGGATTCTGTCTCTGTCTTCTGGTGGAACCTGAGATAATGAGATAGGGACTAGCTCTATCAATGGGGCCCAACTGAGTAGTTTCCACCTGAAGATGGAGACAGAACCCAGTATCCGAAATGTATGCTTTAGATAAAAATAGGACATGGGTAATGTGCAGAAAAACAACATTTGTATTAATATACACAAACTTATTCACATTTTTTATTTAGTTCTTGCGCAGGAGTCTTCTTAGGAGAGAAAGCAGGCTGAAGGATGAAAGGTTTTGGATATACTCTAATGAGCTGACATATTCAACTAGTCTCTACCATAAACATGTGTCACTATGACTGTAATGACACCTGCATGAGGAAGAACAGGCTGCGCTGCCAGTGGCAGCTGGGAGAACTGACACATGGTGGGTGAACATGTGTGCACTGTAACTCTGTTTCTGTGAAAATGCTGATAAGAGTGGTCAGCCTACAAAAATACTTAGAAAATTCAGTTCACAGTACAAAATGAACCTTAGTCTCTGCACTTGTATTTTTCATGGAGAATCTTTGGTCTCTACACAGGTTCTTTATATCACTGTTCAGCTTTAGTCTGAAGATAAAACTCTTTCAGTGTCTGCCTTATTATGTTTCTCACATGCAACCACTATATTTAGAGGGTACTTAATCGTGAGCTCCAAAACCGAAGCTTTGATCTCAGAACATGACATGAAACAACCGCATAACCAATTACTGGGACCTGAGATTTAAAATCTGGAAACTGAAGTTCAGTCTCAAATGATTCATATGAAGGTACAAACAATAAATCAAGAGCCACTACCTAATTATATAATTTTAGCAATTCCCAGGTTTCACAAAATAAATATACAAAAAAGTCTGCTGAATATAGTTGTAATGCCTTCCTCACTGACGCTTTTATTTAACATCAAATATACATAACATATTATCTCAATGAAAATAAATTTCCCATAAGTAGTAACACACACACACACACACAAAAAAAAAGTGGAAGCTCTACTTGAATGCAAAGAACTTCGCATCGCAAAGGTACAGTTCAGTGAGAAATGCTACCATATTCTTAAAATTAAATGATGACAACGGAGCAGGAAAAAGTAAAAAATAAAAAAAAAATTCACCACTCGCAGCTCCAAAGTTCCCAAACGACGGATCTTCAAACTCATATGCATCTTCACTCGTCCCCAACTGTGGTATGAAAAAAAATATAAACAAAAATTGGCAAAGTTAACACAGTAAGGCCTCAATGACCTATGAATAAATTTGCGAATGCAATATAAAATAAAATGTATAATAATATTTGTCATTATGATCAATATTAAAAAATAATTATGAGTAAAAGTCCCAAAATGGAAGGGAAACTGGAGATTTGGAAATATCAGTCCAGGAAAAGTGTACTTTGCTATCAACACTGATGTAGCAATGTGGAAACCCCATCCCATCTAACACCTTTCCTAGGATGTTTATGAGTTGAGTTTATCTACTAACTTTAGTTCCAGTTGTACATATTGTAGCCTCCGCCCATGCCAATGGGATTGTACCGGTTATGAGTTTTATCAGGCCGCATGACGCCGCTGTAGCCTCGAACTCCCGAGTAGCCACCACCGCCACCCCGCATCATGCCCCCTCCACGCCCGACACCCCCTCGACCCCGGCCTCCTGCACCCCCTCCAACACAATAACAACACATTACGCAGTAATGTAATACTTTATCTTCTGTCTCTCTCACACACATAATATTTTAATACAGAAAGAATCTGAAACACCAGAATGTACAACAATTTACATACAGTAAGTATAGGCTAGGTATGCATGTATCCTTCAGGTATTATACATGTACAAACTGTTTGCACTGCAACAATATATCAACCTGAAAAGTACATCATGGGTCTATGTACAAACTACTGTTTTAGTTGCACCTATACTGTAAAAGGAAGCAGAACTCTGCTTCTGTAAGGGACACAAACTTTATTATAATACTTATATATAATATTAATATATTATTATTCAAATGAAACAATGATGGAATAATTTCCTTTGTACATTGAATGACTCGTTCGATTTAAACATATTAACATTTCTTTCAGTTTCGTCTTTACTGAAATATAAACAAAAATTGCAACTGTCCACATCTGATTAAAATTGATTACAGCATTGTTTACCATTAAGTAATAGTACATGAAATAAATCTTCTGTACATTGTCCAGGACAATTTAAAAAACAAACAAAAAGTTGACACTCGGCTCAAGCTCCAAGTGGGCACCAATTACAAGTGAATACCACAACTCTGCCTACATGATGACAGAAGGAGTTACACCAATGAGATACATGAGGGCACCTACCACATTGACAGAACTATGCAGGCAGCCCTACTGAAAGCTATATATCCTCATGCTTTGATGCTGAAGCCAATTAGTAGAGCATTGACAAGCTGCAAGAATATTCAATTATCAATGTCAAGTAAGTAAATAAATAAATAAATACATAAATAAATTAATTTTTGTTTGTTTTTTAAATAATGGTGCCACTGATTAATACTGATATGTTCTTTTCTTGGTATACAAACCCTCGCCTCCTTTTTGCACAGGGGAGAAAGAAATACAAATGCAGCATCAGTTCCTTCATTAAAAAGTCAGGTTCAGGTATGCTGAGATGTCTATATGCTACTGCACAAGGAACAGTCCTGCATCATGACAGTGTTCATAAAAGTGAAGACCAGAAGAAGAGCTCAGAAGCAAACAACACGCAAAACTAACGAGTTCATTAATAATGCTGCTATTAGCACAGTCACTGCAGGAAGACAGATTCCTGCTTCATGTCTCTCATAGTAACCAGCAGAGGTGCAGTACCAAATACCTGATCTTAAATAGCTGCACCTGATTTGTTTAATTACAATCATCAGTAGCCGATGACTCTGTAAAAGGATGATGTTATGCCTTATGATTTCTTCTATGGCATAAAGAACCAAAGAGGCTGAACAGGAAGCAAGAAAGGGGGAAATCAGGCAAATAAAAATATGTTCAACCTCTTCATTTTACTTCGTCAAAAGCATTTTTGAGCATGTGTCAACATCAGACAGAGGTGAATCATTACAGCATCATTACAGAGTTACCAGATCAGATTTTGACATACAACATGAATCAAACTTGCCACACTAGAGATCTCAATGAGCACACAGGAGTCTTCTTCCATAAGACTGCCTACACAAAGCATGATGTACCCTCAAGAGATGTTTTAGAGAGGTGTGAGAATATGAATGGTTTGATCCTGAACTCATCAGCACTCTTTAAAAATGTACTGTATTCATCTGCACTAAATTAATTTCATGAATTAACACTGAAATAACTATCCACAATCAATTCAACCAAAGACTGGAACACTTTTAAGTAATGTGAAAATTTGGGAAACGAACATATTCTGCTGCTCACAACTGCAGGACTGTTTCATGGTGTTATGAATTCTCAAAAATTAGTAAGAGGACAATATGGAGCATGGGTCAATGGATCTCAGATGGAGGATACACAAGGTGAGTTACAGACAGGACTGGTCTTCTACACCAAGCAACAGATGCTCCAGGTATGATTTTGTTTTTTACATAGTTCTTTCTCATACTTACAGAAACAAAAATCATGCAAAATGTGTCTCATTTCTGACAAAAAAGGAGCACTGTTCCTTGTCTTTCCATTATGGTCACATATTCGGCAAGAGTTTTAAAAATTCTAATACCATTTGGAAGACCTTGGAAGAGATGGATGGATAATATTAAAACTCATATTAGAGGAACAGGCTGTGGAGATGTGAATTGGATCAGGTTTGGGTTGTGAACATAGTGATGAACTGCAGAAGTCAGGAGATGTAACAAGTTGAATAAATATCAAATGTTATATTTTAGCGTCCTGTTGCACTGATTTAAGTCCATGATTTATTTAAACCGTCTTGCAGTGCATACACTCATCTATCTCCTTCTCTCACTCGCACTACATGTTTCGGCATAATAATGCCATCTTCAGGTGCTTACTCATCCACGCCAAACTAGTTCATTGCATGCCTTGTCCTCACATTAAAATAACTAAAATATATATCTATCATATATATTGACAAATGTCGAACGTTAATAACGCGGTATTAATGAATAAAAAATTCACGTTACAGACACACACGATAGTGAAGGAGTGCTCCAACAGAGGAGAATGGGCGTGACTGGCGTAGTGAGGTGCGACGTAGCGATGTGGAATCCTGAACAATTTTAATATTTTTAACGTTCGACATTTGTCAATATATATGATAGATATATATTTTAGTTATTTTAATGTGAGGACAAGGCATGCAATGAACTAGTTTGGCGTGGATGAGTAAGCACCTGAAGATGGCATTATTATGCCGAAACATGTAGTGCGAGTGAGAGAAGGAGATAGATGAGTGTATGCACTGCAAGATGGTTTAAATAAATCATGGAAATATCAAATGGTCAAACACCATGTACTAGTACTATGTACTTAGTTTCAGAATTGAGAAGCAGTGTGGCCCATGAACATGCAACACTTCTGACTACAGTCAAATCATGCTTTCGTAGCAGTGTCATGTCCTCTTATGTGATGGTACACACATTCTCATTTGAATAAAACTCATGCAACTATTCATAAACTTCATTACAACAAGAACCCCCTCATTAAAATTTCACAACAACAAACGAAATTAAAATCTCTCATCCAAAAATTTCTCCCACACATCCTTTTCTCTTGGTTCAGACACCAATTTCAATTGGCCCATCCCCACAAAACAAAACTTTTTTTTGTAAATAACTGCCCATCAAGAAAACAAATTAAGCTGGCGTAAATATACGTTTCAAATAGACAACGGGGCAAAAACAACAAAAAAGTAACATTTATCTGAAACAAAGAAATAGGGCTATGCTAGACTGCTGATGTGTTTGTTTTTAAACATGTATTAAAATTAATACTGAGACATTAAAAACCTGCATTATTCACTAATTCTTTTAACTCTCTAACACATCTGGAACACTTAAAGTTTGGAAATCACTGACATGTTTAACATCTGACCAAGCTCTTCAGTCTTAAATTATTTTAGACTAAAAATATTAAATGGTACTGTATACATTCCTATTTATATAATTAGCTTATGCAAAAAAAAATTTGTTATTTCATTATAAGAAATACCAACATGATTATGTATGGCACAGTGGAGATGGATAGGTTAATACATATCGTGAAAAACTCTTCTACTGATTTAAGTTTTCCCTTCATTTAAATTCCTATGGTCCTTGTCCCACTGGATCAGTGCTAAATGTCCATCATGTATACATTTCCTTAGATTAATGATGAAATCCAATGATTCATGGAGAAACCTTAAATGACGACTTCATTATATGCCCCTGCCTCATGAGTAAGAATCTGAGAAAATGGTAAGTTGCATCACAGTCACAGTTCTGGACTAGTATATGAGTGTTTCCAAAAGAAATACCAAACTCATTTTAACATCACTGAGAACAAGAAATATATTATGAACTGACCAACTTCTGACTGTAGAGTTCATAAACAGACATGGATGATTACATCCAGCAAAGCACATACTAATCAGACTTATGAAAATCCTAAGTACGAAAAGAGTCCTTCAAATGTGCTGAATTTTAATTGTTTACATATGGTGGGGTGATGGAATAGCTCCTTGTATTCTTAACCTCACACCTTGACTGCTTCTCCTGGGGGAAAAAGTCCCAGTACACACAGGACAGGAGACTTGTATGGGCCCCAAAGCCAGTTCTGGGATCTGTGAAGAAGAGAAAAATCTCTTCCCTTGCCAGGAATCAAACCCTGAATCCTGATTGTCCAGTCTGTAACCAAGTCACTATAATGACTGAGCTATTTCAGCTCCATGGAAGCTGATAACATTTCCAAAACTCTGATTTTAATTAAATACTGTAACATGCATGGCATAGCGGGAGGTGGGGGTCGAGTGAACTCTGTGATCTCGCGAGTGACATCACATACCCCCACTCCATCCATCAGTGTGCAACCCTTGGTAGACACCCCTTTCCCCGCAGTGATGTAACATAGGACACCGCAGTTGCTACGTAGCCGTAAACAACTCCCGGCAGCGCTGCCCAGCAATGCCTTTGTAAACATGTCGGGGAGTCTGTGCAATGACTGTTCCCAGGCAGTCGGTAAACACGACATTACGCAACAGTGGTGCCTATTACGTAACTGTTTTCTGTGTTGTCTGTAACGGGGCTAAATAAGGTGCAGCGAACACTATTCAACAGTTAGTTACGAGTTAGCCAGGGAGTTAGCAGTTAGTACTGTGTGAGCAGGAGTGACACAGTGCAGATGGAACAGTCGCCGAGTTCAGTTGTAGCGGAAAGAAGAATACCGAAACGTGTGATTAGATGTGATAGTGTGACACTTGTATAGCTCCCATATCGTACTGTGAATATGTGTAGACTACTAAAGACCGAGTGAACAGAATATTGCATAGGGTTTGTAAATTGTGGAAACCCGTAACAGTGTTGTAATTAATTGTAGCCAAGACTTGTAGGTTGTTAAATAAACCAATTAACAATCTGAATGGCGTCTTCAGTGGCAAAACACGTTACAATATATTGCTAAAAGTAAAAGAAGACTGTATTTGCTTTGCTACTTCCTTTATAAATAACTCTGCTTTCAAACATTTGACAAATTCTTCATTATGGTCATATGAAAACATGCTTAGCTATATCTATTACTATAGCGTGCTGAAATCTTTCTTTCAAAGCACATAAAGAAGCAATCCACCTACTCTAGATTTTTGTATCTTTAAAACAAGAGAAGACTAAGGAACACACAACTAGGCCTTGAATGCATTCCAATGTCTCTTTTAAGGGTAGCAACTTATGGATTACACAGAGGCCAGTTATCGTACCTGATACAAATTTGAAACTTACATTTAATATCTTAAGACTTGATACGCGAACAGGCTTCTCATGCAGGCAGAAAATAATTTTAATTGAATCATATTGTACTGGTTGCTAACAACTAATTCATATAATGTTTATCTCTGCAAGTTTAATTTTACTGGGTAAAATAAATTAAATGCAGTATGCCCCTGAAGCATACACTGTACGGCCAGCCCTGAGAGGTAAGTGGGAAAAAAAATTCTAAGAAAGAAATTGCAAAAGCATCATCATAAAAGCTCTATTTATGCAATTTACTGCTTCTTATCCTTTATAATGATCACATCACATCCTACTTCAAAATCACAGCAGAATCAAAACATATGTCCATATCTGCAATTTAGTTTTGGGATGCTGTGAAAAGTAAACGTTCTTATGAAAATGTCAAAATCAATATAAATTTATTCAATTAATTACTCTCACAGCTCCATCAAAGAACTCAGTACTTTAATAATGAAACTAAAATTTTTAAGTTTAGGACACCCATTACTGTGATGGATAAACATCAACAAATTATTCATATGCAAAAAGGTCATGCAAAATTGTTCCCATTTCAAACATCTACAGAAGAGATCCATTATGTATTACATTTGCACTCAAAGGTATACAAGGAAAATGGGGGAAAATGAAAATATCCAGACCAATTCCAACATCAATACAACAGACATACTTGGTAATAAGGGAGTAATGTTGTTATACACAGTGCATCCAGGATCCATTAGGACTTTTTTTTTTTTGGCCCTGCAATGCAATCTGCTGGCGAGTTGTGATGTTAAGATTCTTGAGGTTTCAGCTGTGGCTGTCTATAATTTCAAAGTGCAAGCATCGCTGCATCATGTGTTCTGACCTTGAATATAACAGTACTGTTCTGACGCTCATCGGAAAATGGCGACTGAACAGAGAGCCTACATCAAATTTTGTTTGAAGTTCGGCAAAACAGCCGGAGAAGCGTATGAAATGATGAAAAGTGTGTGTGGTAGTGATTGAGTCATTTGAACATTTTTCAATGGTATGCTGTATTTCATGACAGCAGGGAGGACACTGAAGACGCTCCACGTGCATCAAAGCCAAGAACAAGTCGCACTGAAGAAAATGTGAAAAAAGTGACTGAAATCCTTGCATCAGACAGATGTGTTTCTGCAAGACTCATCGAGGAGCTTCTGGGAATACTAAAAAAGTACTGTGCATCAAATTTTGACAGAGGATTTTAGCAAATGGAATGTGTGTGCATGGTCTGTACCGCACGCGCTGAAAGGCGATGAAAATCATGCCAGAGTGGAACACTGCAAAGACATGTTACGGTCGGCCCAGTGATACAGAATTTACAAAATCGATTGTTACTGGTGACGAGACATGTTGTTTTCAATATGATCCTCTCACAAAGCACCAGAGTGCAGTGTGGTTGAGCCCAAAGAAGCCGAAACCAAAGAAAGTGAGCAAGCAAAAAAGTCGAGTAAAGACACTGCTAACCGTTCTCTTTGATTCCAAAGGAATCATTTACAAGAAATTTCTGCCAGAAGGTCAAACAGTGAATTCTGATTATTATCTCGGAGTCCTCAATCATTTGTGGGTGAGAATTCTTTGAATCTGACCTGAATATCGAGAGCAAGGTTCCTGGCCGCTCCTCCACAACAATGCCCCACCCCACAAATCGAAGATCGTACGTGATTTTTTGGCCAGAAAAGGGATCACAGTCCTTGAGCATCCTCCGTATTCGCCAGATTTGGCTCCAGCAGATTTCTGGTTGTTCCCCAGAAGTTAAGATGGCGATGAAAGGAGACCGTCACGACCCCATCCAGGACACCCAAAGGGAATGGTACTGCAGTTTTAAATGTGATGCCACTGTTGTATATGCGTTATTGTTGTATAAGAACTGTTTCATTTGGTAAAGGTATTGTATACGCTATGTTACTTCATTTGCATTTACTCTTAATATGTTATTTCATTAGCATTTAATTTTAATAGAAATGTAACAGAAATGGTAGCGACACAGGAGGACGAAAGTATGCAGTCGAGATAACCAAGGGGGTCAGACGCGTGACCTCCGTCTCACGCAGCTGTGGCTGCTAAAAAGCACGTAACATAGGGTACAGGGAGAGAAGCCCACACAAAAAAGAGGCCAGACATAAGCAAGCAAACTAAGAGAGCCCTGCTCTGAAATATTCCTTACGACTGGTGTGTTATTAAAACAAAGAATGTAGACAGTCTGATGCAGACGGAGCGAGAGACTAGTCGTTGACCGAGATAGCGGCTAGGTAGAGCCAAGACAGCCTTCCCTCCCTGGAACCCTAGCTATCAGTCCTCAGGTGTAGCGTACATGTGTAATCTACAGAAATTAGTTAATAAACTCAATTTGCTGATTACACCACTCTTGTCGGATCAAACGATCCTCCTCTGTCAACCCGCATACCCAGCGATTTCCACGCGCGCCCCAGCCTAGGGAGCACCAGACCTAGACGTGACTTGTGCGCAGGTAACATCCACGATACGCCAGCGCCGGGCATCCAGCGAGGAACTTCGGGATACAACATAAACTTTCTGGTGTCAGACGTGGGGTTATTGGGGTTATTGGGGTTGATTCGAGTGAGTGCACGGAGGGAGCGTGAAGCTGCAAGAGAGACGCCGAAACTGAGGTCGCGGAACTGCAACCGTGAAGCTGCAAGAGTGGCGCTGATCTAGAGAGCTATAACCAGAGGGAGGTGACAGAACGAGTCATCAGGACGAGTCAACAGAACGAGTCGTAAGAACGAGACATCAGAACGAGTCATCAGGACGAGTCGTAAGAACGAGACATCGGAACGAGTCATCAGGACGAGTCATTGGAACGGGCTATCGGAACGAGACATCGAAGCGGACAGGAACCAGTGCAGTGGGCTGATCGCGTAACGGTGAGTTTTTGCTCAATTTCCATGCCAGTCACGCCCAGTAGCTCCAGTACCCCGATTGCAGAAACCCGTAGTCGAGGCACCATGGCCGAGGAGTATATAAGTTTAGGCGAGGCACTAAAATTGATACCTCATTTCAAGGGAAATAAGAACGAAGTTGTGGCTTTCATAGCGAATGTGGATACAGCTTTTTCCGTAATAAACCCTGACCAGGCAGACACACTGTATAAGTTCGTCTTGACGCGCATTAGTGGGGAACCGAGAACGTCTATAATACACCGAAATCTTGAGGATTGGTCGGAATTAAAGGAATTTTTGAAAAACTCGTATGTCGAAAAGAGAACGCTCGACTTCCACGCGAGCCAACTCTTCAGGTCGAAACAAGGCAAAGACGAGAGGGTGTCGGAATGGATCCAAAGGATTCAGACACTGGGTTCACAGTTTCGTGAAGCCGCCCTGCTAAATAGTACAGAAGGGGCACGGGAAGGGATACTTGATTTATCCGACAGGTTAAGAAATATCTGTTTCGTGCAAGGCTTGCACTCGGACCGGATCCAAACTATAGTCCGAAGTAGGAATTATAGGGACTTCGACGAGATAGCAGAAACAGCACTCGTGGAGGAAAGCGCCATCGTATCGAAGCAGGATAGGTATAAGTATGAGGGAACCGGCCCAAGCAGGTGCAGTTCGTGTGGGAAAATGGGACATATGAGCAGTAAATGTTATAACAAGGAAAAAAGGGAGATGAGAGCTAACCCAGTTATTGCAAGGAAGCCAGATAATATTAAAAACTTTACTTGCTTCCGTTGTGGAGAGAGGGGGCACGTGGCCAGACATTGCAGAAGGCCGCCGAGAGAGAGGGAAAGCCCTAATCACGGGAAACGGGAGGTGGCCGACGGAGAACAGCCGTCCAACGGTCGCCTCTACTCAATAGGCTGTACTGATAAGAATCTTTGCGAGTATGTGGGTTTGAACCTAGATGTAAGTAACGAAACCCGGTTGTACCTACTCCTTGATAGTGGAGCTGACGTTAGTATCCTGAAAAGTGAAAAACTGATCGGAACGGTCGCCTTCGAACCCAGAGACAGGGTAAAAATTAAGAGTGTAGATGGGTCGGTAACCGAGACGCATGGGACGATAGAAACCAGAATAAGAGAGGGAAGTGTAGAAGTTCCCTTCACGTTCCAGCTGGTTAGTAAACAGGTGGACATTGTGTGCGACGGGATCCTAGGACGGGACTTCCTTCGTCAGACACAAGCAAAGATTTGCTACGAAACCGGAACTCTGACGTTTCGGCATGAAGGTTTTGAAATTCGGAAAAGGTTACTCAGCAGGAGGGAGGGAGAATGTGAACTGATAGAACAGAACCGTGCTGTCAGAACAATAACCCTACCCAGACGATCCGAGGTAATAGTGAAATTGCCGGTCGCAGCAGGAAACGTAACCGCGGAAGGACTACTTGAAAAGCGGGAGGTTTTAGATGGAGTATATATGGCAGGATCCCTGACCAAGGTTGTAAATGGATACGTGATAACCAGTATGTTAAATACGAGGGATGATGAAGTAGAGATTGAGGAACCGGTGGCTGAGTTGAGGGAAATTCCGGAGGTTGTGGCAATACCTCCAACTGATACAGAGAGAAAAATGGGGAAATGCAGAGACGAGGATGTCTTGGAACAGCTGAGGACTGAGCACCTCAATCCCGAGGAGCTTGAGTCTCTCACCAAGATATGTTTAGAATATCAAGATGTATTCTATGTGCCAGGAGACCAGTTAAGCTGCACTAACGCAGTAAAACATTCTATAAATTTGGTACCGGGGACGTCACCTTTAAATACGAGGCCCTACAGACTCCCGGAGACCCAGAAAGAGGAGGTAGACAGACAGGTCACGAAGTTGCTACACGAAGGGATCATAGAAGAAAGTGATTCCCCGTGGAACAGCCCTATCCTAGTGGTACCCAAAAAGGGGGGCGCGAATGGTGAAAAACGATGGCGAATGGTCGTGGACTTTCGAAGGTTGAACGAGAAGACAGTGGGGGATGCCTACCCGCTGCCGGACATAACAGAAATTTTAGATCAGTTAGGACAATGTAAATACTTTTCATGTTTGGACATGGTAATGGGGTACCATCAGATCGAGTTAGAAGAGAAAGATATAGAGAAAACAGCGTTCAGCACCAAACATGGCCATTGGGCATATAGGAGGCTACCTTTTGGGTTAAAGACAGCCCCAGCCACATTCCAGCGGATGATGAATACCGTCCTTAGTGGGTTAACTGGAACGCGATGTTTCGCATTTTTGGACGACATTGTTGTGTATGCCAGATCACTAGCAGAGCATGATATGAAATTAAGAGAAATTTTTGAAAGGTTGAGGCGATACAAATTGAAGCTGCAACCTGAGAAATGTGAATTTTTGAGGAAAGAAGTGAGCTACCTTGGGCACGTAATCACTGAAAATGGGGTGAGACCCGACCCCGCCAAGATACGCGCTTTAGAGAATTTTGAAACCCCCACCACCGCGAAGCAATTGAAATCGTTTCTCGGAATGGCAGGTTACTATCGGAAGTTTATCCAAAACTTTAGTAGAATTGCGTCACCCTTACACCGGTTATTGAAGAAGGATGCAAAGTTTGAGTGGACGGAGGCACAGGAGCATGCATTCCACAGGTTGAAATCCAAATTAACCACCCAGCCCATACTTCAATACCCTGATTTTTCGAAAGAATTTATCGTCACCACGGATGCGAGTAACGACGGTCTAGGGGCCGTGTTATCACAAGGGGAGATAGGAAAGGATTTGCCGATAGCCTATGCGAGCCGAAGCCTGAACAAGGCTGAGACGCATTATACCACCAGCGAGAAGGAGCTTCTTGCAATCGTCTGGGCGGTAAAATACTTTAGACCCTATTTGTATGGTCGCAGATTCAAAATAGTAACCGACCATAAACCACTTACTTGGGTAATGAATGTCAAGGACCCAGGATCAAGGTTACTCCGGTGGAGAATTAAACTAGAGGAGTATGATTTCGAGATACTCTACAAAAAGGGTTCATTGAACACGAACGCGGACGCACTCAGTCGGATAGGTAGTTTGATGAAAGATGACAAGAGGGTCGATTTGGACGAGGACACTAAGAAACAAATTCTGTATGAATTCCATGACGCACCCCTGGGTGGGCACAGGGGCATGAATAAGACTTACAAGGCGATCAAAGAGCGTTATGCGTGGGCTAACATGAGACGAGAAATCGAAGACTACGTGAAGAAGTGCCGAAGTTGTCAGGTGAACAAGTTACTAAAACCCAGGAAAAAGGCTCCGATGGAGATAACGACTACGGCGGATAATCCATTCGACAGGTGTAGCCTGGACATAGTAGGACCACTGCCAGAAACTGAAAAGGGAAATAGATATATTTTAACGTTTCAGGATGATTTAAGCAAGTACGTGATCGCAGCACCGATGCGCCACCAGGACGCGGAGACGGTAGCTAGGGAGTTTGTGACGCAGGTTGTTCTCAAATATGGGACTCCGAATACGGTGTTAACTGACCAGGGCGCCAACTTCCTCAGTGACGTGTTTAGGAGCACGTGCAAGATGCTTAAGATCAAAAAGATTCAGTCGACCGCATTCCATCCGGAATCGAACGGCGGACTCGAGAGGAGTCACCGTGTATTGGCAGAATACCTAAGACACTATGTAAAAGAAGACCAATCGAACTGGGACGAGTGGATACCGTTTGCCATGTTTACTTATAACACGACCGAGCACTCAGCCACGGGTCATACACCCTTCGAATTAATTTTCGGTCGCAAGTCTTCTTTACCTTCAGCACTGGCGGACAGCCCAAGTCCCCAGTACAACTACGACGACTATGTAGCAGAGTTAAAAAAGAGACTGCAAACAGCCCATCAGGCTGCTAAGGAAAACTTGTTGTCGAGTAAAATCAGAAGCAAGGAACATTACGATAAGGAAACTGAGAGATTAGAACTCCAAGAAGGAGACAGAGTATTGCTGTATGACGAGACAGTGCGACGGGGGAGATCGAAAAAACTAAGCTCCCAGTGGATAGGACCTTACGAAGTTGTAGCTATAGACAAGGTCAATGTTACCATTAAGAGGGGAAAGAGAGTGCAAAAAGTGCATGTAAATAGGGTGAAGCCGTTTTACTAGGAAGATAAGGAAGTTCAAAAAATATATATATATCTATATCTATATATACATATATACCATGTGTGACAACAAAAGAATAGCAGCACCAACTTTCTTTTGCAGATGGGAATCCAAACGATAGCGCTGATAGCGTGGACGGTATGGATGGTTATAGCAAGGGGCGTGGCGTCAGACATCGACGACTTAGGATATACCTTGGAAAAGTACAAGGAATCGCCAGGTATCTATTATGAAAACATAGGCCAGGCAAACTTCTACAACACGAACTGGAGGACCATAGTGTATGTGGACCTTAAACAAACCGTCAATCAGTCGGTAGGAATAGAACAATATATTAAGCACATAAGCAGACTGTGCCACGAACTCGCGGTAAAGAACCAGACGGAGTGTAATTATTTCCATGACATAGCAGAACGTAAAATTCGACAGATCAAGGGGACTGAAAAATTATTGCTAGAGGTAACTGATCCAAAATACAGTGGAAAACGCATAAGAAGGGGAGTACTTAATTTCGTTGGTGAAATTAGTAAGATTCTTTTCGGAACTATGGATAATGATGATGCTAAATATTACAATGAGCAGATACGACACTTTGAAGAAAATTCTGATAGCATGACGAACCTGTTGAAACAACAGTTGTCTGTAGTAAAATCCACTCTAGGGGCCATAAACGAAACCCTCTCGGATATGGAGTACAATGAGGATGTCGTAAAGAGGGGACTATCCCAAATTAAGGCGTATGTAGAATCAGTGATTTCAAATACCACCCGAGTTACTGATGCTTTGGCTGATAAGATTACGGTAGAAAGCCACATTGCACGCGTGAATGAGGCATTGAATACTCTACAAAGAAGCCTCGATGTAGTGATTGATAGCATTATCAACGCGAGGAAGGGAATTCTGCAACCGCAAGTGGTACCCCCCAGCCTCCTGATGGACGCCTTAACACGAAGTTTCCCGTCTTTTCCTAAGGAAACTATGGCTCCCTTCCCCTTGAGCAAAGACTCTATAAACTTACTGCTTAAAATTTGTGATATACATGTCTATTTGAGTGATGGTATATTGGGTTACGTGGTAGAGTTACCACTGGTGAACAGAGGAAATTTTAAGATACTCAAAATGACTCCAATACCAGTAGCGCTAGACTTAAATAAGTTTCTGTATATTGATACTGCTGAATCCATGTTGTGCCTTGATCAAGCAAGACAATATTACTTAATGTTAACCGAAGACGAGCTAAGGCAATGTAAAACCAAGGACTCCAACTCATATGTGTGCAAACAAAAACATCCTTTAATGTCTAGCCATGTACATGAGTCTTGTTACATTAGGCTACTGCAGTCAAATGAGAGGATCCCAAGGAGTTGTGAAACTAGAATAGCGAAATTAACTAATACTGTATGGGTACAGTTAATGAATAATGAATGGATATATTTCTCCCCTTCCATAGACAGTGTAACAGTGCTATGTGACGGGAAGGAACCTGCTGACGTGTTGCTTACAGGAGTGGGAAAATTAAGTATCAATAGTGGGTGCAAAGGGTATAGCACCTCGGCGTTGCTGCAAACCAGTTTTACTGTAGCCAGTAATTCATCTGTGAAAGGAGGAGACCTGCTCACGCAAGTCCCCCTCCGATTTGATTGTTGTGAGGAACTCAATATGAGGGTCAACCTTAGTAGCATACATTTAGATATGAAGTTCAAGCAAATTGTTTCCCACTTAAATGATTTGAAATATGCTAGTTTCAAGGTTTCCGACCTAGAAAAGGAAATACAGGAACAAGAATGGAAAAACAAGCACATCAGCAGCCATATGTCCTATTCTGTAATGGTATATATTATTTTTGCAATTATTGGTATGTATGCATTTTACAAACTGTATAGGTATGTAAGGAACCGCTGGTTACACGCCGGCAACCCCAGGACGACCACGGCGGCTATGAAAGCAATTACAGCGACAGGCTCTGGTGGAATGGGGAACACGGTAAATATAAACATCAAGACAAGTAATGAGAGCTTGGTCGCAAGCCCCGAAACCATTCCCCTCCGAGGATCTACCCAATCCTTGCAGGACGAAACCCCTACCCGGAGGTCCCTCAGACCCCGGCTAGCTAAATCATATTTCTAAGGACCCATTGAAGTGTAAATGGTCCTTCCACTTAACGGGGGAGGTGTTGTATATGCGTTATTGTTGTATAAGAACTGTTTCATTTGGTAAAGGTATTGTATACGCTATGTTACTTCATTTGCATTTACTCTTAATATGTTATTTCATTAGCATTTAATTTTAATAGAAATGTAACAGAAATGGTAGCGACACAGGAGGACGAAAGTATGCAGTCGAGATAACCAAGGGGGTCAGACGCGTGACCTCCGTCTCACGCAGCTGTGGCTGCTAAAAAGCACGTAACATAGGGTACAGGGAGAGAAGCCCACACAAAAAAGAGGCCAGACATAAGCAAGCAAACTAAGAGAGCCCTGCTCTGAAATATTCCTTACGACTGGTGTGTTATTAAAACAAAGAATGTAGACAGTCTGATGCAGACGGAGCGAGAGACTAGTCGTTGACCGAGATAGCGGCTAGGTAGAGCCAAGACAGCCTTCCCTCCCTGGAACCCTAGCTATCAGTCCTCAGGTGTAGCGTACATGTGTAATCTACAGAAATTAGTTAATAAACTCAATGTGCTGATTACACCACTCTTGTCGGACCAAACGATCCTCCTCTGTCAACCCACATACCCAGCGATTTCCACGCGCGCCCCAGCCTAGGGAGCACCAGACCTAGACGTGACTCGTGCGCAGGTAATATCCACGATACGCCAGCGCCGGGCATCCAGCGAGGAACTTCGGGATACAACACCACAAAAGGAGTACAGTGACTGTTTTCTAAAACTTTTCAATTGTTTCCAGCTATGTATTGATTCAGAAGGAGACTATTTTGAATAAAAAGAGTGAAATTTTGAAAATAATTCACGTCTTATACTTTTAATGAACACAGTCCTACCAGAACCTGGACACACTGTATATATATATATATATATATATGCAAAATAAGAGCACAGAGCACAGCTAATTCTTAACAAGCAACACAAATTGGGTAAAGAACTTCTTACAAAAAAAAAGATGCAGAAGAAGCTTGCAAGATACTTACCTCTACTCTGGTTGTATCCTGCTTGCCAACCTGCATAATAGGCAGCCTTTTGCTTGCCATGCTCCTCTGCAATCTTCACTACTAGTGGCTCGGTCCCATTCTCTGGGACAATACCATTTAGACTATTGATAGCTTCTTGTGCTTCATCACGACGGTCAAACCTGCACGAAAAACATTTTTACCATAATGACCATGAAGTCTCCCATAAGTTGTCATTTCAGCACAAACATATCATGATGAACAACATGAAAACTGCAGGAAAACACCGGTCCCAAATGCGATTACCAGCTGAGTTTGGAAAATAAAACTAAAAATACCAAGGAAGTACTCACCTAACAAATGCTACACCCCGGGGCATGCCTGTTAGCTTGTCCTTCAGGAGATTCTTCTGTACAATCTGTCCATACTTGCCAAAGAGCATATCCAGATACTGTTCTGTAATGTTGCTGCAGAAACACCAAATATATCAGCATAATCTCCAAAAGTTAATAATCAACCTCAAAACAGTTAATATGCTTGAATATCTTCTGGGATATGATATGAAATAGCTGAGTGAGTCAACTGATATTTCAAAGGAACATATCACCTCCATCATCTGGGCTAAGAAATAGGCCAAGCAAGATTCCAGCATTAAGCTCTGCTTGCTGCCTGCTTCATGCCAGTTTGTCTGGTTTATTCTTTGAACCTGAAGATGGAAGTAATATATTTCTCTGAAACATCAGCTGACTTCCACCAGACATTGTATCCCAGAAGATGGAATTCTTCAGTCTTGCTGTGAGAACCTAAAATTGAACAGCTAATATATGTCTATCCAATTAACATGTTTGTTGCAAGTTACTTAAATGCAAGTGTGGACCAAGAGGTAGTAGCCAAATGGACTAACACATGTTTATTGGAATAATATATTCTTGTTACATTAAGTCATTATATATTTTGATTCCTCAAAGCCTGGATCATGTGTGAAGGTCAGCGGCCTTTGTAGTCTAGGGGTAACATTTCCACCTCATGACTCAAGGTACGCGGGTTCAAACCCGACGGAGGTTGTGGAATTTTTAAGGGCAGAAAAATTTAGGGAACAAGTCCTCCGGGAGGGACTTCAAGCCGTGGGTCCCGTGTCGTACATTTACAGCACGTAAAAGATCCTCATGTCTCATGCATAAGCACTTGAAGAGAGGCTGCTACTTTCTGTGGGTTATTTAATGACGCTGTCAGTATCTAGACTATACTCGTATAGTGTCAAATGGTGGAATGGCTGATGAACTGGAAAAAATATGTAAGGTAACAGTTATGCCTTAATCAAGGTCCTGGAAAGACCGAGAAAGTCCGTGAAAAACCTGAGTCAGGACAGCAAATGTCCCAGCCATGATTTGAAGTGACAACCTCTCCACTACAAGTCTAGAGCATTATCACTGGCAATGATGTGTGAAGTACTGTATTGCAATACTGTTTGCTGACCTTCCTTTATTTCTTTTCTGACTGCTTCTCTCTATCTTAGGAGTATGTTCAACCTGTTACAACTTTTAATCATGTCTATATGTGAATATCTCATCACCAGTAACTCTGTTCACAACATGGAACCTCCCATAAAGACATGATTCTCCAATGCTCCAGCTTCCTGATGCAGACAATGATATCATGCACCATCAACCCCAAGCAATTTGGGGAACCCTACCACAAGACATAAATCACCATGTTAGTACTATCCAAGTAGATGACTGGACTCACGAGTTTCATGAATTTGTAGTATAAAACATTGGGTCAGCAATGATGTTGGCTTCTCTTCTGAGTGCTTCAAGGACTATTACATCAAGCTACAACACTGTGGCAATTTCTGTTATGTCCTTCTCTTCCCGACATATTACAGGGCATGACCAGAAAATTTTCTCTATAACTATCAAAGTTAGGCCAGATTGAGGCAAAACATAAGTTCTTGAAAATTATTTTTGTATTTCAATAACTACTATAAAGGTAAAAGGTAAAGCTATCCCTGTAACAGGCTGTGGAGGCATATAGGGTTGTGAGATGTTGAAGCTGCCACATTTTCTATACAACTGGCTCACAGATGGCAGTGATGTCAGCCTTATGTGCCAGCTACTCTAAACCCCCAGGAAGATTCCTGGTACTCATTTCTTTTAGAGGCTTGAGTTGACCCCAGGGCCACAGTGCTGATGGAAGGATTAAGTAAACTAAAAATTCAGTTACTTCATCAAGAACTAAACCCACGACCTTCTGTCTTGAAGCATACTGCGTCAACCATGCTACCACCTGCCTCCTCAGTAACTACTACACAAGCTAAATTCCATGGTAACATAAATTACATCCTCATATTCTCACACATCATACCTACAAAATCTGGCTAAAACTAAAGCAGTTATGTTAGTTTTGATCTGAACATACACCTTTGTCAGATTTAAATCCCCATCTTCCCCACAAAGTTATTTTAATTAATTCAAATCCTCTGGATTGATGGGGCAATTCTAAATTATTAAGTACACTGTATTTCTGACTCAGAAATTACTTAGTACTGTTTTTCTTCTACACTGAAGCTGGAGACAGCAGATTCATCCAAAACAGTCGTACTTTTCAACCAGACTATATACTGTCACATACCAGAAGACAAAAATCTTCATGAAACTTTAATGACAAAAACATAATATAATTAATATCCTCCCTCAGGTGAACTGCAGTGTCGATTCTTCATTGCATCACATGTCCACCTGACACTTAGCCCACTACCTACAAAGACTGAAAAAATTATAATGTAGAGTAAGTAACTCTAACCTACTGTTATGAGCAACAGACACTTTAAACAGTACTTTAATCCACATATCTTACTCTTACCGTGGCAGGTTGGTGACATATAGGTTTGTTTCCTTGATCTCCTCACCACTTGGGCGAGCAAATGATACCTTCAGTCGCTTATTCTGAACCTGCAATCCATTTAATGTGCCAATGGCTCGTGACGCATCCTCTGCCTTAGAGTAATTCACAAAGCCAAACCCATAGCTGTACCCTGTCTAGGAGTGAGAACAAAATGAAACAATGTAAGAAAAATAAAATGCAATAAACTTCCAATTCAAATACAGATTCATCACAAACTAACTGTAAATTCTTCTGGCATTACACTACCGATTTACCTTAAAGTCCTTCATAACTCTGCAGCTCTCGACAGGACCAATGGTAACAAACATGCTGTACAATTCCTTCTCAGTCATATTCTGGGGTAGGTAGTTAATAATCAAGTTGGTTTTCCCTTCATTTTTCTGAACTTGGTAGTCCGCCATTGGTGTATGGTTAAAGTAGGAGTTTCTTGTTGAAGTGTGGGATGGACCCTCGCCCTCCCAACTATGAGTGGAATATACAAAAATAAAAACAAACTATTGCCTCCACCAAGCAGCATATTTTTGGTGAAAAAAATATAAAAAAATATCCACAGTACCTGCCTGAAGGAAAATAAAAGGGGGTAAGGTACATCAAATTACTTCACAAGGCTCATTTGGTTAAGCTACTGATGAATTTTATATCAAAGCAAAACTTCAGTTATTAAAACATGACAACTGAAACAAAATTAAACAAAAATATTTTAAACAAAATTAAGATCACTACATAATAACACCATTCAATAAAAAATGCACACGTTTATTTAAATTTCGACCTTGAAATTTTACATCCCCATACTTAGTCTCAATGTGTACTTATAAGCCGCCAAACACAAGATGTAAAATGCAAATTTGGCGGTTAAATAATCAATCACTACTACATCTTCGTTCATATGGTATAAACAATTCTGTAACATTAAATTAACAAGTTATGTAATGTCATGACAATTCTTCGTATTAAAAATTGTTCTAGAAAACCATACAGCCGTCCTTACCTCAAGCCCAAACAATGCAGCAAATGCTATGGTATAAATGCTACATTAGGCAAATCAAGATACGCGTTTTATATACCTTGTCTCCACCAGTATTTCTAACCATAACGAACATAATACAAATTAATATTACTATACTACTACCTATTACAACTGCCAGCTTCTACAACACAATTATTCTCAAAACTGAAAAGAAACGGATTTGAAGTACCTTGTCTCTTGGTTAACGTAGTGCAGAGTTCTTGGATAGCCGTCCATTTTGAATATCGCAAATTGCCGCAATGCGATTTATGGTTGTTTATTCCTGCGTTTTCACTCGATCTATCGACTGATGAAGCCGCGAAATTTGGATTTCTTCACATTTTACATCTGCCTAGTCCGCAACACCAGTAATTTAATTTTCGATTGGAAGGGTTCTTCAAACGTTCTTCAGGCGCAGCTGAGTAGGCTCTTACCTGAGAATGATGATGGGGTCCAGCTTGCAAAACGTTTTTAAATAAAAACCAGGATGTCAGCAACTGAATTCTTCAAATATATATTCACTGAGAGTTTATGAATCCATTTTGATCAACATACTCATAGGAAAGTTATATCTTCTGGGGTATAATGCGGTGTTGTCCACTGAAAGTCAATCAATGCCAAATTTGCATTTTACATCTTGTGTTTGGCGGCTTATAAGTACACATTGAGACTAAGTATGGGGATGTAAAATTTCAAGGTCAAAATTTAAATAAATGTGATCAAAAAGGAGTCTACTTTACTGGCATAAAAGTGTTCAACAATCTGCCACAAAGTATTAAAAACTTGGGCAATGATACTAAAAAGTTTAAATCAGAGTTAAAGAATTATCTACATGCTCATTCCTTCTACTCTTTAGATGAATACTTCAATGTAAATAGAGAATGATGTAAAATTAAGTTATATTAATTTTTAAGCTAAAATTGCCTGTACTTATGTATGTAACCTTTTGACTTGTTCTGTATCCAAAGGTACTAACCTACTTAGGATTTATAGAATGTAAATAAATTCAATTCAATTCAATTACAGTGGAACACGTTGTCTTCATTTTCAGGGTCAAAAAATACACCAAGGAAGGAACCACAATGAAGCTAGTAAACAAGTAGAAAGCACAGGCATGTGCTCCAAGGGGCTCACATGAGCTTCTTGTTAGTTTTGGTTTATTATCTGATCGATTACCAGCACGGGAAATATTAAATGATACTGGTCATACACAAACATCAAAATAATGATTATATTCAAAAACATTCAGTTAAAAATCACTTCCTACAGCTCTGAGGGCATTTTCATTCATTCTTATGTAAGGTTTCAGAACAAATAAATAAAACAAGAACATCCATAATATGGAAAGGTATCATTGTATGTGAACCTTCCACACAATAACTTTTTAAGAATTATCAATTCTCTGTATACCATCTACAATAAAACGTGTATTGGTTTCTATTTTATCTGCCCATAGTTGGGCATGCTTCTCTAATACAACACACGAGAAATATAAAAATCATAATCCAGGCACAGTTTAATCTTTTCCATTAAATATCATATGGCTGGGGATAGAGCACAAATAATTTGCCTACTCTACATACATGGTCACTTAGCATCTTTTCATTTGACAGAGATCAACTGAGATGACTTTTCATAAATCATGGTCACCTAACTGGACAGAAATAGAGCTAATTTCTCAAAACTATATTCATCATCAGCTGCAAGGTGAGCTTCAGACCAATTCTGTCTCGGAACAAATCCTCCAATCTTGTTCTGGATCATTCTACATCCCTATATCTTGCAGTTTTATGCTGCATATGTTTTTTATGACCCAATTGTAGATGATGTTCATACCACTGATTTTCGTATTCATTCTTTCTTCACGGTAGGAGGTTGGAGAAGACTGCATAATAAGGAGCTTCATAACTTGTGCTCTACGCCAGATACAATAAGAATGATTAAGTCGAGGAGGATGAGACAGGCAGGGCATGTAGCATGTACAGAGAAGGGGCATGCATACAGGATTTCAGTTGGAAAGGCAGAATGAAAGAGACCACCAAGAGGCACTAGATGTAGATAATATTAAAATGGACCTTAGAGAAATAGGCTGCAGTGGTATGGAATGAGTTAAAATGGCTCAGGATGGGGACAAGTGGAGGGATCTTGTGAACATGGTAATGAACCTTTGATTCCATGTTACATCTCTCTGTGGTCATGGAACTGTTAGTTTGGTTGTGTTTACTATACTTAAAGTGAACCATAGCATCATACAGTCCAAGTTATATTCTACAGTATAACGGAAATAACACAAACACAATAAAAATTATTTACCCACAGAGGAATGGAGATTTTCTAACTCCAACTATACTGTATTTTTAGTAATTTTGTATCATCCATTATTTTATTGCTGACAGAAATTTTTTTGACAGAACTAAGCTATGGTAGAGGTACCACAATGCTGTCACAAATCCTGTTTCTGAAAAAGCCAATCAACAGTACAGATATTACACCATACACTCTCTCTCTCTCTCTCTCTAGCTCTACAGCCATTTGGACCTTGGCCGCTTCTTCAGTTTCTTAATCCTATACACAGTTGGTATCACTCCTTGGACAGGGGATCAGCCTATTCCAAGGCTGCTACCTACACACAGTACAACACAAAACCAGAATAAATGCACACAAGTCATCCATACCTCAAGTGGGACTTGAACCCAAGACCCCAGTGTTCAAGCAGGCAAAGATGGTTCATGCCTTAGACTGCCCAGCCACTGTGATCAGCTTGCACCATACAGTAGCACTAATTATACTCCTTTCTACTTTAATTATAAATATTATTGGTCATATGAAAATTATAACTAATGGGTTTATTAATTTAAAAAGATACAGTTAATGATTTTACAACTTAATATCATGTACCACTTTTAACACAATGATCTATTTCTGAGAAATTAAGTTTGAAGTTTCACATAAAGGCATTCACATGCACCAGAAGAATCAAAATGAAATTCACCAGACAAGATGAAATATACAAATGAACAAGTATGACCTTCTTATTATGAATCATCTTATGCATTCATGTAAATGAAGCAAAGCCTTGTGATCCTGTCTCCCTAGACTGCTTTCAGTTTGATTCCATCAGAAATATATGCATCACACTCAGAAGTCCTGATTACAATAAAAATAGTATAGTATTATCAGACAATAACAAAATATGAAACTATGCACAATCTAAAATACTGTGGTCTGCCATGGAAGTTAATTAAACTCCCTTCACGCATTCTGAAGTATGTCATGACAAATGTTGCAGTGTTGAAAGGCCAAATGTCATTAATTTTCTTCACAGGTCTTGGACACCCACGCTCTGCAACAGATATTCATGGTAAAAGTGCTGCTTCAACACACCAGACTTTTGTATAGTTCCGCTTTGTTCGAATGTAAGTTACAATGGGATGTGGGGGGTCATCGTATAACAGAACTGAGTTATATGGGAAATATCTGGACCTGGATGAACGAACAGGATATGGAGAGAACGCATGATGCAAAGCTTCATGACATGAACGCTTCATACAAGTTAATACTGCTGGGTGGATTAAATAAAAAAGAATAATCTTAACAATTGAAAGTGTTGTTAAATAAACCATGAATGAATGAATGAGCAAATAAGAAATTAGAATTACCTTTTTTGCCTTCACTACTTTTTCCACATGTTCCCTCATCTCGAGGAACTGTCTCTTGTGTTTCTGAGAGAGTGTCAGTTGCAGTCACAGGGACCATTTGCAGAAGATTAAGAGGCCCCCCTCAACCAATTACAACAATCAGCAATACAATCCATTGGAATCTGTTTGGAAGCATTGATCACATTATGGAGACTGGAAACTGGAATATAATGAATTCACAATATTTTTAACACTATACTAGCAGCAATTAACTATGGGTAGAAATGGGAAGTATTCAGTGTGTGAAAATACTGTAAATACTTGAAGTAAATAAATTCCAAAATATGAGTTGTATATAAACTAACATAATGAAAACTGGAAAAGACATATAAAACAAAGGTATCAACAAAACATAAACAGGGAGAACTTCCATTTAATGTTTCTTGCTTTTAGACTTTCTTTAGTACATATTCAGCTTCTTCAGTTGCATTATAATTAGATCAGCATTGCATTTTCTTGGTGTGAGATAAAGGCACTGTTCCATAAAGAAACATTTATTAACACATCTCATTGTAAAATTAAACTGACTTAAAAGTAATGATCACAACATAAGAAAAATGAAAACTCTTAATAAATTCTGCTAAACCAACCAAGTACCAAAAGAAAACAGAGAGAAATCTGAATACAAGCAGCAAATTGTTTTGACAAAGACAAAGAAATCCATTACATCATCTCATTGTAATTACTACACACTGTGGCATGCAGACCTGCTGCTAGGCAACGGCCACAAAAGGAGGAGCTATACAACAGCTGCTGCTAAGTAACTATTTCACAAACAAGCATGTTTCCATGACAATAACTGTGCAGCAATAATGGAGCAGTGATTTCTGTGCAGTCTGCACTGATATGTTATCAGCAGGACAGTTAGTTGGTGAGAATCAGTTAAGTTGAGAGAAGTAAAGAGCAGTTCATTGGTGAGAGAGTTGAGTTCTCACTGTCAGATGTTGCTGTGAGAAGCTGCTAGCTGAGGCTGGGGACAGTTCTGTAACCCAGAGGAAGGGGAACATCCACCATAGGAAGCTGCTACCGAACAATGGCTAGTGAAACCATGACTGTGGACACTAGTGTGTGCATGCGTGTGTGCAGTCACACACTGTATGAAAGAGTCAAATTAATATCATCACCAATCCAAAACCCAACTACTGTCACATTATACACATGACAGTATTAAGGATGTCACAACATAGGACAGTGGACACTTTGATGGAAACATCAATGGGTGATGATGATGATACAAAGTAAGTCTCTGTGTACTTACAAAATATGTTAAAAGGCTGTCTGTGAAACTGACAGCAAGCACAGAGTGCAGCAAGGTCCTGTTGGGGACAGTCACGAGCACATCCAGGATGAAATGCAGTGAGAGGATGGCCATCTTGGCTCCCAGCATTATAACTACACACACATATACAAGAATTTAAAATTTGTGAAACACATTTCATTTCTTATCCATTCTCCTATAAATGAAGGACAGTTCCTAACTAACATACTGAGTAACTACCTAACTCAAAGAAGAAGACTGCCACTTGAGATGCCAATACTTGCCCAACCACATGAGATACATCCAGCACTTTATGGAACCCTATGTTCACTGCCATGTTCACATCAGACAACCACTGGCCCCTATCCTGGACCAGATATGTCCAGTCCACATCCTCCCATTCTATTTATTTAAGATCCATTTTCATAGTATCTTCCCATCTACATCTAGGTCATCCTAGTGATTTCTTTCCTTCAGGCTTCCCTACCAAAATTTTGTATGCACCTCTCTTCCGTGTGTGCTGCATGACCTGCCATCTCATCCTCCTTCAGTCAATCCTTCTAATAATATATTACCAGGACAATTAATTTCTAAATAATTAAATTCAAATATAACAAAAGAATGAACAAAAAAGAAACACCAGAATGAACTCAGAAGGAATGACCACCTTCATATACCTTCAACACATTTATCATCCTATCAGAGAGGGGTGTATTATTCAGGCGTCAAGCTATTTAACACCCTGCCATCAAATATCACAGTTTTAAAAATGATAAAAAGCAATTTAGGTTTGTTTTACGAAATGATCTGCAAAGTAAAGTATTTTACTCTATTGATGAATTTGTCGAGCATGCAACGGGCTCAAAAGTTAAGAGTTAATAAATGGTCTATGTGCATGAATTATATATTATTGAGACTTGCTTGGTGTAATTGTAGTAGTATGTATGATGTCTGTTTTTGTTATGAATTTTAATATTTTATAATTGTAACTGTTTTAATGGTACAGCTTGCCAGTGTGTGTGGAATGGCAAGGCATGAATTTGACTGTGGTTTTTCCATGACCCATGTGTGTTGTCCTGACAACTTGAGCTATCTGTGAGAGGCCTGATTATATCTTTTACTGGACAAAGTATGAATGATGTGTAGTCATCATGAATTTGTAATATGTGACATGTTTTATATCCAGCCCTATGGGGAGATGATTGGATCCATGAAGTGAAAATAAATGTAAATGTAAAGACCACATTAAAAGAACGAGTTTGAACAAGAAACCCAGAAAATTACAAATTAACAACAGAGGAAAAAATACTAAGAAGTCTTCTGAAGAAATATCACAACTGTTTTCAATGAAGAGGCCAACTATTCTTAATACTGGGAAAGATTACGATAAATGTGAATTTAATGAGATTATTTTTCAATAAAAAATACAGAATATGACCAAAAGTAATTATTTGTCACACTTAACTACTGTATCATGTAACACTGTTCTTTTATAATTGCATGCATAACCATACGCTGATGCAAGCATGAAGTGAACATAGAAGAGAATTCAGAGGTGCTGGCATAGATATAAAAGGCACAATCCACGAATTAAAACAATACGTACAAACAGAGCTATATGAAATTACACTGTTTAAACAAATGGTGTGAAGGCAAATAAGCTGTCACTTTTCAGCATGCGATTACTAGACCACACCTACCAAGCTGGTTGGCACAGATCTGAATTCAGGCAGCACCCAATATGAATCCAGGCTAAAGAACACATAAACTGAAGCTTTCATTATTTTCTTTAGTCCTTACAGATGAATGCTTTCAAAGTACCTTAAAATAGACCTTGCATACTCCCCTCGCTTCCTTATCATTCACAATCATTCTATCATGCATGATTTTAACACAGCATCACAAAATAATCAACATCCAACTATTCTTTTTTCTTTATTGCTAGTGGGGTGGGACTAATTCCCTTGTACTGTGGTCACTTCTGGCCTATTGCACCAGCCCCAGATGATAGGTGAGGGTGATTGTGGAGCAATTGGTGGAATTAAGATTGGCAAGGGAAACCTAAGTACTTGGAGAAAACCTGCCCAGTTGCCACTTTGTCCACCACAAATCCCACTTGACCAGACCCAGGATCGAACTCAGGCTGCCGCGGTGGGAAGCCAGCGACTAACCGCTTGAGCTATGGCATGGCCATTTTGAAAAACATCCAACTAAATAACCGCCTTGAAAATATGCAGGCATCATATAATATTACTAATAAAATATCTGAAGTAAGAAAAAAAAAAATGATATGGTTTTTGTTACTTCTACTGTAGCACAAGAGATCAGAGAAGGTCGCAATGCAAGGGCCTGATTATTATATCCCACCCCTCATACATTCATTCATTCACTCATACCTGTACTGTAAGTCCTGAAGTTATAACTGCAGTACACACTGTCCTGTTCTTGACGCTTTTCTATCAGCAACATAATGGTTTCACAGTCTTGCTCCAGTGCACGCAATGTGTTCTGATGGTGCATTCCATGTCCTGACATACCTCCTCTATTTGGTTTACACACCATGTTTGCTGCAACACATCATGGCACCTCCTCTATTATTACAAAATTAAAAATACACTTTTCATTAATATATTACAATTAAAACATCAAATCAGCAAAAGCTGGCTCCCTAATTGCCGAACTTAGCCCCCTGTGGTTTTGCTTTGTTTTCTAAATTGAAAATGAAATGGAAGGGATGACATTTTGAAACAGTGTCTGACATCCAAAGGGAATCACAAGTGGTACTCAACAGCATTGAGGAAACTGATTTCCATGGTGCTTCTCAAGCACTGAAAAAAACAATGGGATTACTGTATATGTTCCCAAGGAGACTATTTTGAAGGAGATGGCAACCAAAATTGAGTAAGTTTAGCCAGCATTTATTTTTTGACCTAGTCTGGGAACTTTCCGATAGAACCTTGTATTATTCTGTAAAGATTATGACTCATGAAGGAGGGTAGGTACACAAAGTTCACTAGGCAGACAGGGCTATGACATCAAATGCTGCATAAGTAACATCATCTGTTTGTGCTTGAAGTATCAGTACACATTACATACCAGTTTTCTTGTTTGTTTACGGAGAACACCATGCTTGCTTACTTCTCATATTTTTAAAACCCAGTAAACAAGATTATTGAAATAAATACCATAGATCACATCACTAAACCACTTAAAATCGTATCAGAAAATCAGTATATGAATATACACTGCACCAAATGACGCTGACCACTTCCATGACAGCCAGATAGCATATGGCATCAATCCATGCTCCTACTGTCACCCAATTTCATGAATCCTATAGTAAGAGCTATAGGATAAGGAAATATTTTCTCATCTCAATCTCTGCATGAATGACCAAAGCTTCACCCTCGCACATGTAGGAATGGCTATGTATAACACAGGTTGGTCTTTGTCCAATCAGATTTTGACCTGTTTTATGTATAATGTCAAGAAAACAAGATTGTTCATCCAATTTTAAAACTGTCTTGTACCTCTCAACAATACAGACTGTACACAAAGGAATTATAATATTACACATCTTACAAAAAAGTAAATCAGGGAAAAGTCTGTAAATGGTTCATTACTACACCCACAAGAGCCAGTCACTGGCCCAAGCTATGGAAATTTGAGAGTAAACCCAATTACAAGCAAGAATTTTATATTTGTAATTATCTACAATGTAATATGTCTTATGAAGAAGAAAAAAATCTTAATGTAAGGATACATCAAAATTCTCTCGCTTTCATGTTTTCCAATTAAAATTCTGCTTGTATAGCTTAATTCCACATTCCCTTCTACATGTCCTTAACAAGGTTTCATCGCAACAGCAATGACTAAGAGAGGTACAAATTATTAATCTCCTTATTATAGGATTTTCTCCATTTTCCCATAAATTCCTCTCTCTTATGTCCCAGTGTCCTCTTCAGCATAACGTGTATGTCATAAACCAAAAATTTAAGTCACTATTAATGTTCAGACTAACTAGGAATTTCAATTATGAAGCACATATAATTTAAATTATTAAATCTGACTTGGCTTTTCATTTTACCTTCGTCTATTGGATTTATTACCAACATCACCTGCCTTCGATAGACAGAAGTGCATCTTCTTGGCATGAGCAGAATTAAGTCTGTCCACCAGATTCAGGGTCCATCTACACAGTGCCTGCCCAATTTGATCAAAGAATGTGAATATCAGGACAACCATGTTTCCTGTCAAAAATACTCACATAATTTTAAACATATTAAATTCTCAATACAGAGACATATGTATATTTTTGACTTGACTTTGTCTAGAACCCACATTTTCTTAGCTTACGACATCATCTACATGCTATCACCTTTGGTAAATCTGGGGAACTAATCTGAGAGAGTGTAATCTAGATTTTCTGCTTATGAAATTTTTACCAATTTTGAATTGTGATAAATTTGATATGTTATCACCAAGTATTATTTATGTTCATTGCAACTTTAAAAATGTGAAAGAGCCTTTAACCTTAGGGCCTAGAAGATAACAAACAATCTTTACAAATGAGAGGCTCAGAAGATACTCAGAGATAACACCCATAAAAGACGCTGACTTACCAAGCCAAAGAATTGCCTCATTGACATCAAATGGATAATGCGAATCTCCATTCACAAGTTCAGGCGTATCAACAAATGTCACCAGACTAAACATCTTCTGCTTTGAAAGTGAAATGTCAGTAGAGAGGAAGTCCATTACACCTGCACAAACAGAACATTTGGAAACCGTTCATGTAAGACCCAGTGTCTAAGCCTTCAGTGGGATGCATGGCTCTGCCCCGATGTTGCCCTTCACTAGGCAGCTAGCAGGGTCCAACATCACGCAAGATGCCTGGTGATGAGCCACACCGCAACAGAGCTGTAACCTCTGGAGAGTGGCACAGCAAGACTGATGGAACAGATCTTATACACTTCAAATGCTCCCACAGGAAAAGGCATGATTACTGTGAACAACAGGAAACAGGAAAGGGGAGGGGCATTCCAACCCTCTGTTTACACACAACTTGCAACCAGGAAGATGTGTTGCATCAAATATTAGCACTGTGCCTCATAAACCATGGCACAACTTCTTCAGTATAACTGATCTTCTTAATTAAGAAAATGAAGGACAAATACAGCGAAGGTAATTTTAATGTTAATAATTGAGAAGGATGGAACCAAACAAACGGTACAGTAGCCAATTTAGCAAATTACATAATGAAAAAATCCATAATTTATATTGGTCTAATACTGTAAGCACAGCAACACCTAGCTGGTTACAATGGACTTGGCATGCAGCTCATATTGGGAGAAAAGATTATACAAAACTCTGGCGGGGAATCTTTTGAAAAGCAACCATATGCAAGACCAAAGAGATGGTGGGAAAATATCTGGACAGAACTTCGGAAGATGGGACGTGAGGATGAGGGGTGGACGGAACTAGCTCAGGATCACATTAGCCATTGTCAGGATTTAGTATTATGGTTGTACAGGAAGAAAAATTCTCTTGGATATGTCTTAACTGATTCCAATCCATTCCAGTTTATAATCTACCAAAATCATTATCTGCAGAAGAAACAACAATATTAGACACTTTCACTTCATAACTACTGCTGTGAGAACCTTGGCTGCAAGAAGGAAGTGAGGATACAATGCATCAAAATGGACATCACACTGATTGCTATTAGGCTGTCTGATAAAACTAAAACAGTTACAGAAGATGCTTAGAACAGATGGTGATATGAACAAGATGGGAAGGGACAGTCACAGCAAGTCTGGTTTATCATATAATTTATTTTCTAGAAGTATATTCTAAAATGGGGGTACACGGTAGCACAGTGGTTAAGGTTCTATGCTACAAGCTGGAAGGTCACGGGTTCAAGTCCCGATGAGGTCATTGGATTTTTTCAATTGACCTAATTCTTCCGGCCGCACTAGGCCCTGGGGTTTACTCAGCCTCTAACAGAAATGAGTACCAGGAATTAATTAAATGATTTTCCTGGGGAGTGTAACGCGGCCAGCGCGTAAGGCTGACAACCTTACGGCCATCTCTGAGCCATGTGTCAAGGTAATGTGGGACCCTTAATGTCTCACAACCCTATGGGCCTTCACGGCCTGTTACAGGGATAGCTTTATTTTTTTTTTATATATTCTAAAATACTGAAATGTAGTTGTGTGGTGACTGACATATCTGTGTCAAGCTGAAGAGGTCCCCAGTTCTAATTTCATTCAGAAAAACATCTATCCTGTAAAGCCAAACACCTCAAGAGAATGGTATGTAGAAAGTCTGTGTGTGCACTCTTGTCTGCATAATCTTATACACTGAAATTTAATTTTGCTGGGAGCCTTGATTTCTAAACCTTAAACACATGCACTGATATCACCTGCCTCTGTGTTTCAGTTCGTGTGTTCATGTAGGAACATGGAGACAGGAAGTTGCAGTATCCTGGAAACATGTGGCAGCTGAGATAAGTGGGAGGAAGTCACATGACCACACCAGGCTCTGACCACACAACCTGACCACTACTCTTACAAACAAAAATTCCAAACCCAAACTTATACAGTTCATATTGTTAGTCAATCCACAATATAAATAAAAACTGTTAGCTCCAAAACATTGCTTATATGGCGAAGTGAAGGTAAAGTTAGTTGCCCCTATGCCTAATATAAATTTTACAGTAATCTATTATCTATTTTTTCTGGCAATTTTTTTTCAAATAAGCAACCAAAATATAAATTAAACCCAAAATAAAGCACTGAACTAGACTGTAGGGGTAAGTCAAGGCAACTTACTTACTTACCCCTTTGTGCTACAGTCCTCTACAAACCCTGACTTCCATCATACATGACCATTTTTCTCTATTATTTGCCTTAGAACACTTCCTTCCCTAAACCATCTGACACACACTGTTTTCTGAGATGATATTGTTAGCCTAACATTCAACCCCCAACCTGGAAATCAGAGTTTACTGAGAATAACTGCTCCAGAACAGAATAAACATTACAATATCAAGCAAATGATAGAATTTACTAGATGAGAATGGGACAATGCCCGCTTCATTACTGATTCAAATTATATTCTTCACAGCATATTCTGAATATAAATAAAAAGAATGTATGGAAATTATCTACATGTGTGACAACTATAAAACGTTAAATCAAAATGTAAAAATGTATGTGACCATTGACAATTGTATCATTAATAAATCATATTGGTTTTACATGTTAACTAACCAGGAATGTTTTGCATGGGTTTGGAATGCAGATATAGTTGGAATGCCTCAATACCCTGCAACAAATTACAACTGCTACAGTTTATGTTCTTAAATACAGGGCTGTTATGAATAATTTGGATGATATCAAATTGGTGTATTTTTTAAATGGTTACAGATACAACACAGAGAAACTTGAAAACATCAGGGAAACTCATTAAGTTGATTACAACACATCAGCTGTCATTGGACTGTCAATCATAAGGAAAATGGTGCCTCAAACACAAAAGTCTTAGATGGGACAAGCAGGGCCCATTCCATTTTTCAGGATGACTGTATATTGTACATATAACTTTATCCTCATTGTGTAATGGTTTTCATGATTTCACCAATGGAATTCTTATTACTGTCTAAATTATACAAGTTGCCTTGTTTTGCCCTTTGTTTGTATGTATGTGTATGTTCCCCCATTAATTAACTCTGTGGCTTTAGTCCGCAAGTGAACTATACCAACTGAGTGACTGCTGCTTGTGAGTGAAGTTAGTACCAACTTTTTGCGGATAGAAGTTGGCGCATGATCAGCACAGCGGATTCCAACAGCCGTTAATCTCAGTTTTCTAGACTGGGCCCCCCCCCTTGCTTACTTTGAAATTGCCCTGCAACAAAACAAAGAATACAACTGTACTGAATTATTCTCTGGACATGATAAGAAGATCAACACTCAAGACTGCACATGCAGCATAGATGACATTCTGTTATCTGTATACTTTATCATATTTTCGGTATTTTATAAGAAGAGATAGGGATTATGGTATCATCATGTCTTTGCAGGTCTGTGACTACTAACATCTTCTAAACCAATTGACATTCATTCATTCATTCATTTCCGTTATTTTCCATATATCCATACAGGCAAAAATCCTAGGATGTCGAAATAGTCCATTTGATTATAGATGTATACATGTAATAGATTACATAAGTCACACAACTAAAATAACACACACCAGTTAACTAACATAGGCAATAGAAAAACAAAACAAGCGCTTATTACAACTGTAACTAAACATAATTTAAAAAGTGCATTACTATAAAAACTTAAAATTAATACAATTTACCCATAAATCAAAATACATTGATACAGGACTCGTCATATACATACATATACATCCTCCACTTTCCATAAACATCCATACAGGGAACAAACCCAGGATGTGGAATTAGTCATCAAACACATACACAAAGTCACACAAGTCAAACTGCGAAGATCACCCACATTAATTATCCAGCACATACAACAATACAAGGTAAAAAGATTAAACAGACATAAGTCACAAGTAACCACAATACAACTCCTCACATCTCCCTTACCAACTATATTAAAATGTGGCGTTAAGCATTCAAATTTATGTGCCTTTGTAATTAAAATACTCATTTAATGCATAAAAAGAGTTAGCATGTAAAAATCTTTTTAGGGAACGTTCAAAGGATTTCTGGTTATTAGATAATTGTTTCAGCTCTTTAGGCAGATGATTGTAGATTTTTATACCAGAATAATATGGACCCTTTTGAACTTTAGTAAGAGAAGTACTCGGGGGAAATAGGTTAACATTTTGTCTGGTACCAATATTATGAACCTCCGTATTTCTTGTAAACAAATGTATGTTATTTATAGTGTGCTGCATTAAGAAATATATGTATTGTGAACACAAAGGCAGAATTGAATTGAATTGAATTTATTTACATTCTATAAATCCTAAGTAGGTTAGTACCTTTGGATACAGAACAAATCAAAAGTTACATACATAAGTACAGGCAATTTTAGCTTAAAAATTAATCTAACTTAATTTTACATCATTCTCTATTTACATTGAAGTATTCATCTAAAGAGTAGAAGGAATGAGCATGTAGATAATTCTTTAACTCTGATTTAAACTTTTTAGTATCACTGCCCAAGTTTTTAATACTTTGTGGCAGATTGTTGAACACTTTTATGCCAGTAAAGTAGACTCCTTTTTGATATACTGATAAAGTTGATGAGGGTAGGTGGAAGTTATATTTTTGTCTAGTATTCATGTTATAGACATCAGAATTTAATTTGAATTTATCTTTGTTGTAAACAACAAATAAGAGAAGCGATAAT
>NW_019743667.1:133368-142134 GCF_002891405.2 Cryptotermes secundus
ATCTAGTGAAGAAGGAACTTTTTTAAGTTTTCTTCGGGAGTTGGACACAGTCCTAAATTCTTCAGGACAATTATCTACTAAATTTAATTCCCCTTTGAAGAGGTCAGTCTCAGTTCTTGCAAGTTCCAGCTCCCTTTTCAAACTCAAGATAGTCTCCTCTTGTTTCTTTTTTACCTTGGCTTGCGCACAGGAGTTGCAGTACCAAGGTAATGTGGCCAAATCACTATTGGTGCCAGAACACTCCCAATGAAACCACAGGCCACAGTCCTCACAACCTGTCCCCTGGCTAACCTTCCTTCTGCAGGCCCCACATTTACCTGATAAGTCGTTACCCCTTGTGGCCATTATTACCATTATTATTATTATTATTATTATTATTATTATTATTATTATTATTAGTTTTGCTCTTCCTTGTAAGTCATTAAGAGGCTGTTGTCTCAGGACAATGAAGTGCAAATATTATATTGACAGAATAATCAGAAAAAGGATAGAACTGGAGCAAGAACCTTTCTGTCTAACGGTTACCCTCCTGGGGCCCATGTTTGTAGATAATTCACAGCTGGAAAGTTGAATGGAAATTTGTGTAGAGCAGTGGATGAACTTTCAATGCCATACCTGCTATAAGAATCAGTGTTTTGGTGTTGTAATATTCATATTTTGTGGCATCCTGCTGTGTATATCACTAGNCAGGCTTAACTGATCTCACGAGAAAGCAAGACGAGCTCAATTTAGTAACCAGGTAATCAATATGATACTTCAAACACAGCCTATTATAATAGGCTGTGTTTGAAACCCACACTCTCCATTTCACTTTAATGAACTATGAGGATCATAATATGCATAATAATATTGATCAAAATTTACCGACTAATTTAGAGTGTATTAAATTTGTAGGCCTAAATATTGATAATTATCAATATTTAGGCCTACAAATTTAATACACTCTAAGTTAGTCGGTAAATTTTGATCAATATTATTATGCATATTATGATCCTCATAGTTCATTAAAGTGAAATGGAGAGTGTGGGTTTTATGGATATTTAATTTTAGCAGATTGGTTCTGAACCATGTATTAATATTGTAAAATATTCTGGTCATGGCTGATTTGTAGTCAGCGTATTCCAGATTAGTCACAATTATACTTGTATCATCTGCATATAAGAATATGTTTGTTCCATTAATTTAAACCTTAGTTATGTCATTTATATACAAGAGGAAAATAAGTGGGCCAAGAATTGAACCTTGGGGTACACCAAATTTTACTTCTGCCCAACTAGACAAGCTATTAATAGAACTGTTAGGGCCAAGGGTTACTCTTTGATATCTTCTATTCAGGTAAGATTTAATTAAGGCACCAAATTTCATATTTTCATGAAACAGAACTGACAATGGATAGGCAATTAGGCCTAGTCCTTGAGTTTGATAATAATTATAAATGAACATTAATTCCATTTACATATGCAGAACTGTTAAAACTAAACAAAGAAAAAAATGTACTCCAATGGAGTACACCAGTCCACTTTTTATAAATTTGTAAGATGTAAAAACTGAATAATTTATACAAATTTCTGTCAAAACTGAATTCAAAGATATTACACACAATTTGATTCCAATTATTTTTGCATCAAAATATAAAGTGTTGTTTGTGACATAAAATTATTATAAAGATCATAATTCTCACATTTTGGGAACCATAACCTTCAAGTCTTTATGCTCTCTTTCTCTCTTTAATTACTAAAGAAACTACTCCCATGTATGCTTCACATTTGAGAACTGTGTAGAATAAATGTTATAAGTAGGATTTAGCTTCTTTTTTCTGCTCCACAAGTGAATTAAAACTGGCCGTAACTGCTTACCGCCACTCACTTTACCATTGCGAAAGAAGTGGATGCTGCGTGAGAAGCAGTTAGATAAGAGTAGTCTATAGACACATACCATGAGGGATTCCCTCTTCTTGCCACTTGTGATGACAACAAAGCCTTTTGATCTTAATTGCAACACCTGACTTCTGCACATGTTCCTCAACATACCTACAACAAAGGTATGTAATGTATTCTGTGCAAGATAGGATGCATTAAGATTATGGTTGTTGCAATCAATTTATTGATTAAGATTCACGATCTTGTCATTAAAAAAAAACAAAATTAAAAATTTAGTGTGTAAGTACATGAAATTATATCCTGATCTAGAACTCAGGTCATGTGGAAGTGCAACCACAGCTTGGTAGCATTAATGAATCATGTTACTTATTTTTCTATGGGGACACATCAACAAAAAGCAGTTTTATAATCTCTAGTCAAACAGTGAACCTACTCACTTCTTGTCCAGTAAGAATTTCTTTGACATATAATCTACACGATGCATATAACAAATACCAAGGGTTACAACTACTGAATGAAGAGAAAATGCTTTTATTTCCAATTTTAGTAGACTGTTAGGCTACTTCTATTCACATCAGAGCATTCATCATTGATGCATAAGCTGTTTTTGTGAGCTGATCTTTATCGTCAATTACTAGAATCCACATTTTGAACTTTACTTTCAATTATTTAGTGATACATTTTTGCGCTTCTTCTCACAGATTTTTCCCAATTTTGACATGACATACATTTTCTGATATACTGTTTTTGTAACAATACTCTATATTACATGAGTTCTTTTTTCATAAATATGCCTTTTGAATACATCTGATTCTTAATTGAAAATGTCCCAGAAATTATTGGAAGTTTACTAGATCACCGCTTTAGAAGAGAACCAAAATTAATGTCAGTCACATCTTGTAATCTGGGAACAGGACACTGCTTTGATGTCAGATATACAGAAAATGCATTCTGCACCCAAAATGTAATCTGGTTACAAGGAACATATTCCAAAGTGGACTCTTTGGGATTTTGCATACTCTGCTGCTTAGATGTTCATACTGCAGATATAATATACTGTTACAAATATAAACAGTACAGATATCACAATGCAGTCATAAATATTTTTCTGATAAAAAAGTTAATTGACACAGATATTAAGACTGTACAGATTCATAAAATGTGTTTTCCTATGTATTTCACTACAAAAAAATTCAAAGGATCTTAATGAGATATCCACTCATATTTCATGAAATATTCCCATTTTTACATTATACTATTTTTTGAACAGAAATTAATTATATCTATCTTTAGGTTTCCATGACTGGAGTTTAATGTATGGTTTCGGCTTTCAGGAATAATCTGCATTGAATGCAGAAGGTTTTCCACTGTTTCCGCAAGTATTACAGTTTCCATTTTTGAGGGTTAATGTCTTCGGTGGTGTCTGGAAGCCCTTATATAGATCTAGCAGTAAATCATAAAAAACAAATAAAGATATAAGTTTTGAAGTAATTGGTTTTGTCAAACCTGGTGCAGGAACTGAGAAAATAGTGAAATCAGGAATGAGTGACATAGCAAAGTTAACAAAAAGTGATGTGGTTGTGTTCTGTGGTGGCTCCTATGAAGTAAATAAGAATATGGCTAAAATAGCTTTAAATCAGATCATAAGCTTTGTAGAAACAAACAATCACACAAATTTCATAATATTGTAACGTGTCGGCAGTCCAGAAGAGTCACTGCTATGGAAACGCTAGAAGAGACCGTTACAGAGGAAACAACAATTGCTCCATTGTAGTTCTAACAGGAGTCTCCATGGTTATGACAGAGGGTTCGTTGCCTAACAGCGGCCAAGGTTATTAAGTGCTCCCCATAGACATGATCTGGTGGACTTCTCTTGTGTTAATAATGAAATCAAATCCTTCAATAGGAAGTTAAAGAAATAAGTAAAAATTAGCAAGTATACTATGGTCCTCGAAATTAATCCCACCAGGGAACTATTTACTAAACATGGTTTGCATCTAAATGGGAAAGGAAAAGAAATGATTGCAAAACAAATAGTAGCCCAACTGCCCAATATTTTGGGGAAAAAAGATGATGGTGTAATTAGTCTGGGATGGAAAAATGGTCAAATAAAGGGAGAATCTATTGATGCATTGGGAAACAGAACTCAATCCCCAGAAAAAAGAAATAGTAATTTCATCCATGAGGAAACAATAATTTCTGAAGTAACTCCTCCTAGGACATCAAATAGGCAGAAGAAAGTTCCTGTGATTAGGAATAATGATTTTTTATGGTAAACAACGTTCACAATACCTCACATATAAAATTTAAACCCCAGATAGGGCATAATAATTTAGAACTTAATAAAGCAGACGACAATATAATGATATACCATCAAAATATTAGGGGACTGAGAAACAAAAGAACTGAAATGTTAAACTCACTACTCCCGGAACTCCCTCATATTTTATGCATAACGGAACACCATTTAAGGGAATTTGAACTGGAAAGCTCACCAATAGAACATTATAAGTTAGGAGCAAAATTCTGTAGAGAAAAATTAAAAGATGGTGGAACATGCATTTTTATTCATGAATTTATAAGTTTTATAACTATTAATTTACAAGAATTTTGCAAGGAACAAGACATTGAAGTTTGTGCCATAAAAATTAACTTATCAACTTCTATCATCTGTGTTATATCTATCTATAGGTCTCCTGATGGGAATTTCCAGTGGTTTTTGAAGATGATTGAAAATATTCTGAATAATCTATATAATGTAAATATAAATTTTATTATATGTGGGGACCTCAATATAAACTACCTAGATAACAACTGTAAAAAAAAGCAGCAATTTGATACCTTACTGTCTACATTTAATTTAACCAGTGTTGTAAATTTTCCAACTAGAGTGCAGAATGAAGTAGCAACGGCCATTGACAATATTTTTTTAGATGTGTCTAAAAACAATAATTATAATGTATATCCCCATATTAACGGCCTATCGGACCATGACGCCCAAATTATTAAGTTTAAAAATCTTAATATACAAGGATTAAATAATACCACCCAAATCATAAGGAATTTCAATAAACACTCTATAGCTAATTTTAAGCTCAAACTGAGCTTTGAGATGTGGGAAGATATTTTTGAAGCAACTGATGTAAATATAATGTTTAATAATTTTCTCAATACCTATCTTAGGATTTTCTACTCCAGTTTTACGAGAAGAAAAATAAAGAGCAAACCAAATGTTCATGAATGGTTAACTACAGGAATACGTATTTCATGTAGAAACAAAAGAAATCTTTATTTACAGTGTAGGACTAGTAATGATATTAAATTAAAAGAACATTACAAACAATACTGTAAAATTCTAACTAATGTCATCAAAGCGGCTAAAAAAATTCACTACGACAGGAGGATTATAGACTCTAAAAATAAATCAAAAACTATTTGGAACATAATCAAAACTGAAACTGGGAAAAAAGAAGATAAAGTAGACATTCAATCCCTTGATATTAAGGGTATTATAACTTCCGACCAACAAATCATGGCAAAAAATCTTAATGATTATTTTGTAACAGTTGCTGAGGATATTATTGATAATACAAGTATTAGTAAAACTGGACAGCCTATGCATGATAACTATTTAAATTATATGTCCTCAATGTTCACGAGTCCGCTGTCAAATATTCGACCTAAGCATGCCTCTACCCATGAGATAGAAGGAATCATCAAATCCTTAAAAGCCAAATACTCCCATGGTTATGATGAGATACCTGTCGCAATATTGAAAGCTAGTGCCCTATTTATTAGTTCTCCGCTAACATATATTGTAAATAAATCTCTTTCTTCAGGAATTTACCCAACTAGACTGAAATTTTCAATAGTAAAACCAGTATTTAAAAGTGGGGATAAACTTAACATCTCTAACTATAGACCAATATCTTTGTTACCGGCTTTCTCTAAGGTATTTGAAAAGGTAATATATTCAAGGCTTAACCAGCATCTAATACAAAATAAGATACTTGCTAGTGATCAATATGGATTTAGAAAAAACTCTACAACAAATAGGGCCTCTTTTAAATTATTAAATGAAATTTTAGTAGTCATGAACAATAAATTAACTATTGGGGGCATTTTCTGTGACCTGAAGAAAGCATTTGACTGTGTTAACCACGAAATATTTTTAAATAAATTGAGATACTATGGGATAAATGGAGTATTTAAAAAATTAATCAAGTCTTATTTGAACAATAGATACCAAAAGGTAGTATTAAATAATAGGACAACCTATAATACCACCTTTTCTGATTGGGAGATCATCAAATATGGTGTCCCACAAGGCTCTATATTAGGTCCTTTATTTTTCTTATTGTATATTAATGACTTACCCAAAGTAATAACAAATAATGCGAAGATTATTTTATTCGCTGACGATACTAGTATCATAATATCCGATTCGAGCCCTCATAATTTGGAAATTAATATGAATAAACAATTCTTAGCCATAAACAAATGGTTTGAAGCTAACCTGCTATCCTTAAATTTTAATAAAACCCACCATCTCCTGTTCAGGACTAAAAATAGTTTGGTAACAGACATAAGCATATATCATCAAAATAAGAATATCACTAATGTGCCAAATATTAAGTTTCTAGGTATTTATATTGATGAAACATTATCATGGAAGTCTCATATTGATAAACTAGTAATTAAAATGAGTGCAGCTTGCTATACAATTAGAACTGTAAGAGGTCTCATGTCACAGGAAACCCTAAGGATGATCTACTTTGCCTATGTGCATACTATCATGGAATATGGGATAATTTTCTGGGGTAGCTCAGCAACTAGTATAAATGTTTTCAGAATGCAAAAGCGGATCATTAGAACTATTATGAATGTAAGAACTAGAGACTCATGTAGGGAACTATTCAAAAACCTAAAAATATTACCAATGTACTCACAGTATATATACTCTATAATTCTGTTTGTTGTAAATAATAGAGACCTATACAGTTCAAACTATGAGACCCACAATCTCAATACTAGACATACCACAAATTTGCACCTTCCCACATCACGCCTAACAATCTTTCAGAAAGGACCATATTATTTTGGTATTAAGGCTTATAACCACCTGCCATCCAGAATCAAGAGTATGAGTAATGATGTGAAACTATTTAAACTGAGGCTAAAAAGATTTTTTCTTTCAAATTCTTTTTATTCCTTAGAGGAATATTTTAACCATGTATGTAATTAAAATTGGTAATTGTACCCCTGATATGTTATAATTTTATATCATTACCTAAGTATTTTGTATCAATTATTGTTTTATAATTTTGATCATTTTATGCATTGTACATTAATATAAATCTTTTAACTGTCTTAATGACAAAAGTATGTATGTAGTTTTTGTATTTTGTGTATTTTAATCTATTAGCTTGGGACAAAATCCATATCCACTGTTCAGCTGTACCATAAGGATCAACGGAATGTATAAATGTAAATAAATAAAATAAAATGTCATTTGATGAAACTGAGGGTTGGGGTACTATTCAATAAGAACCAACCACGTGGCTGCTGGAAAGAGGTGATGACAGATATTTCTTGAACATCAGATGGACATGAAATTAGGCTATAAAACATTTCAGCAACACCATGATTAGGATATAAGCATTGAAAGAATTTTAATTCAAAGGCATTAACCTTGAAGATGACTAATGAAATATTTGCCCAAACAGAAAACCTTCAAAATCTGACATGGCTTATGTCTGGAAGCTAAAAGTTCAATATTAAAAATTGATGAGTTCATTTAAGCTTCACGTAACACATGCATTACAGCTGACTAACACAGATGCGAATTAAATTTATCAAACAACTTTCTAATCTTACATTCTGTGTAGAACTTGCCTGAATAATTTCACAAAAATATGTTCAGTAACATTCAGAGCTGAATTATGTGAACAAATGCGCAGATATGGCCTCCTCAACCAACATTACTTTCAGGCAAGAAGCAACAAATAGACGCTGATCCACACTACTTCACTTACAATTCACTTTAAGGGAACACCACCACCTCACACTACTGAGTTTTATCTTCCAAATTTATGCTAGACCCCAGTCTTCTGGAGAATCTGGAGTTCTATGAGTTATCACAACATACATACATTTATCTGAACAGCATGTGTCAAGTTGCTGCAAGACAAGCAAAGATAGCTTGGTCTTGGATGAGCTGCTGCTACAAATGCACAAGCAATTCCTCAACCAGTTTTCCTTGCCTATTCATTTTTTGCCTACTTCCCCTACTTTGAAAAAATATAAGGAGGCTTATGAAATCACCTTCCTGCCTGTGTATCCCTCTGAATTTTTCTGTTTTCTATGTGGTGCATGTTATATCAAAGGAAAGCATGTGATTAAGTCTTCCCAGAATTTCTTCTTGCTCTTAGTTTATTTCATAAAATTTTATTAACTGCACGGATATACAACACTGAATGACCTGGAAGTGTTCCTTCAACATATTCAACATGTACGTGAGTGTCATCCATTTCCACATAACCTGCTCATTTGTGCTTACATTCCTCGACTTGCATGTCATTTTATGTTTCCAGGGTGTCTTTTACTTCCTCTGTTAGTCTGCTGACATTGTTATGAGTTGTGAAGGATGATTCTTGGTTTATTTGTACAGATCAACTAGTCTTGATGCAATGTTCTGCACATGTGATGGGCATATGTTACAACAAAAACAAGCCTTCGGAAACATGTGTTAGTCAACTAAGTGAACCACAAAAACAGGTTGATATACACCTTCTATGATGGGGTACCCAAAAGACCAGAAGACCAGAATCTAAAAGATGGTGGCCATCGATGTAGTCGTTGATTGTGTCTCTCGATATTTGGATCA
>NW_019743668.1:0-879 GCF_002891405.2 Cryptotermes secundus
GAGGCCGTCGGTTCAAATCCTATACGGTGATGAAGTGACCCTCCCTCAGAATTGAGTGGGAGAGGCACTTGGCGTTCTGAATTCATCAGAGACAGACGTATCAGACTTGGTACTTAGAATTCACCAGAGGCAGACGTCATTTACCTGCTCTCTCTAAGTTTATCTAAATTTAACAGTATTTATTTGGCTCGATTAATCTTTGGCACATTATTCCGCACTTGCCGATAAAGTTATAGTTGACTCTGAAATAAACAATATTGTGATTAAGCAGAAATAGAGTATTTATTTGTATCAGTGGACTAGTTTAAATGTGCAGTCTCCGCGTTGCCCCAGTTATTACCGTGNAGTGCACAACCCTGAGAAGAGTCAAAAGTGTTCTACCGAAGCGGGCAAACAAATAAATAAACATAAAGATAGATAGGCAACGGTCATAAGAACTGACGAACAACGGTTGTAAGAAGTGTTCAGGCCGTGTGCGGTCATAAAGAATTGGCGCCCAACGTGGGGCGCACGATTTAATAACGAAGGCAACCTACGACGGACGACTGCCAGCTGAGTCCAACTATCTGCGAAACAGAGCCCAGCAACAAGCGAGGTCCAGATCCGAGGGTAGCAGCACTCCGGATTCCGAACCATAGGAGCATAATAGACGGAGCAGCACGTCACTGGCGGACAGCAACAGCGGGTCAGCGCTGCAGAACAAGGTTAGTCAGTGGTGTGCAGTTATGTCGAACCGTGCCCTGCGCAGCCGCGTCGTGGAGTTGGAAGGGGACTCAGACATGTCGGGAATGCGTGAATAAGACCTCGTAAGAGTAGAGAAAGTGAGTGTGCCACAAAAAGGTATAGTGAATTTAGGCCAAAATGAGGTGGAAATAGGAC
>NW_019743669.1:0-1309 GCF_002891405.2 Cryptotermes secundus
TATATTTTACAGTTATGGATGTAAATAAAATTATGAAATTATGAACGGTACTTACATAATTCAGGTACACCTGTGGCCTCACTGAACGCTGTAAAGCACACAATGCCCCATTCTTCCCATAGACAGATGTAGTAAATAGTTCTATATCTGGATCCTGCATGTTGGAGAATTCTTCAGACAAGAATGCAGGTTCCCCCATCGATATGTTGCCACAAGGTCCTATGTTCAGCAGACTGTTACACACCTGCAACACAGTGGCCCATTAGGATCTCCAACATTTCACAAAGCCAAGCTGTGGTAAATCTGGTTCAGTTCCAGGCATTTGTGAAGCAAGTTTCTCTCAGATTATTATGATTGGATTTCACCTCTTATCTGACAATTGCAGTAACTACATATAATTGACTTTATGGAGCTGAGCCCTTCTTGAGAAGCTGCCAGTTGTGCAGCTAATCAAGAACTTCCCAGCATTTTAAGAAACCTGACGGTTCAGTATCATGTTTATAACAGCCCTCCACTGGTCCTTATCCTCAGCCACATCAATCCAATCCATACCACCTCATCCTCCCTTCTAAGATCCATTTTAATACTATCCAGCCACCTGTCTTGGTCACCCTAGTCGTCTCTTTCTTTCTGAATTTCCCAACAATATCCTACATGCATTCTTCTGCTCCCCCATTCAGAATATATGCCCTGCCCATATCATCCTCCTTCACTTGATCATTCTAGTCATACTTGACAAACAGTACAAGTTCCGAAGCTCCTCGTTATGCAGCTTTCTCCAACCTCCTGTCACTTTGTTTCTCTCTTCAGTCCAAATATTCTCCTCAGCACCCAGTTCTCAAACACATTCATTCTATGTTCCTCCCTTAATGTCAGAGACATACTTTCACACCTATACAGAACCAGACAAAATTATAGTTTTGTATATTCTAACAACTGCGGTTTTAGATAGCATACAAGTCAAAGGTTTGGACTGAATGGTAGCAAGCATTACAGGAAATCAATCTCAGCAACCATTACCAGAAATCAATCTCCTCTTAATTTCCTCTTGAATCAAATTTTGATTTGTTACTGTCATTCTCAAATATTGAATTGAATTTATTTACATTCTATAAATCCTAAATAGGTTAGTACCTTTGGATACAGAACAAGTCAAAAGGTTACATACATAAGTACAGGCAATTTTAGCTTAAAAATTAATATAACTTAATTTTACATCATTCTCTATTTACATTGAAGTATTCATCTAAAGAGTAGAAGGAATGAGCATGTAGATAATTCTTTAACTCTGATTTAAACTTTTTAGTAT
>NW_019743669.1:5384-17373 GCF_002891405.2 Cryptotermes secundus
CGAGGATTAAGATGCAAACCATGGACAGTATGTTCGCTCCTCAATATTGAAGAGACATCAATCGCATCAATGTGGGCCGCGCCGACCTCCACAAGCGAACGCTCAAGCCGAAGATTAATCTCCCTTACACACCTGTTAATCCATGGCTTGTCATGTCGCCAGAGAAGACCAACAAACCTCACATTGGTGTGACTAGTTTTCTGGGCAATGTCACTTAAATCTTTCTCAATTTGATAATTGAGGTTTCTCTCCAAACTGTTACCTGGCCCCCCAACTATAACTACCTGATCTTCTTTACTAACTGTGTCACATTTTCAAATGATCTGTTAGCTATGTTTATGTAACGAGTTTGCCCTGCATTCTGGTGACAAGACAGTTTTCTCTGCATTTACTTCTAGACCAACTACTTTTTTTTTTTAAACTCGCTTAGTGGGGGTAGAGTCCAACTGGGTCCACTCAGCACGGCGGCCACTTATTGGCCTATTGTAGCCTGTCCTGGGTGATTATAATGATGGAGAATTTGGTGGAATGAAGATTGGCGGGGGAAACCAAAGTACTTGTGGAAAACTCCCCCCAGTGCCACTTTGTCCACCACAAATCCCACTTGACCAGACCCAGGGTCGAACCTGGGCCACTGCGTTGTGAAGCCAGCGATTAACCGCTTGAGCTGTGGCGCAGCTCGACCAACCGCCTTACTAGGGTTAATTAGAGTTTCTGTGTTTTTTTATGGTATCTACAGGGTGATTCACGAAGTTTTACCCCCAATTAGGGAGGGCATTCCTGAGGTAATTTGGAACAAAAAATTTTAATATACTAATGGTATCAAACTCATAATTAATAAGATACAGTAATTTGAAAACTGGCGAAAAATCATTTTCTCTTCAAATTTCAGTCAAAACAAATTAGAAATACAATACAGACACTTTTTAAATCGTTAATGTTTTAGGAAAGAAGCATTCAAAAACCATTTTTTTTTAATTTCTTAATTTTACATTTTGCAACATTTCCCATCGATTTTATGTTACAAAATTACATTATTTTCAGCATCCCATTCTGTAAACAAACCAATGGTTGCATATCGCACCCTTCTATCAACCTGTTTCCTTTAAACTGTAGTGCTTTACAAGATGACTGGATTTACATAAGATTTTCAAAAATGTCTCCCTGCACGTCAACACAAAGTGTCGCACTAGTATGAACCACACTCATAGCATTTCGCAGTTCCACACGTTTGTTCCTTATTGTCATTGCCGCATCCAGAATATGTTCAAGCAACGCTTCAGGTGTTTTTATCTCTACCTGGTACACAATGTCCTTCATCCAGCCCCAAATGCAATAATCTAATGGCATTAGATCTGGCGACCTGGGAGGCCAGGCGTTACGGCCTCTGCGACCAATCCACCGCTGTGGAAAATGCCAATCCAAGTGAGCTGTTACAGTGCAGGAGAAGTGAGGAGGCGCCCCATCATGCTGAAAGTACATCCGGTGTCTTGTTGCCAGAGGAACATCTTCAAGTAACTGTGGTAATTCTTCTTCTAAGAAGTGGAGGTAAATCTCACCAGTTAAGCTGCCAGGAAAATTGAGTGGCCCGATTAGCTGATCATACAGAACACCACACCAGACATTGACACTGAATCGGTGTTGAAAATTTCATTCTATCGTAGCATGGGGATTACTGTCTGCCCAAACATGTAAGTTGTGACTGGTGTTGACCCCATCCCATGTAAACTGTGCCTCATTGCAAAACATTATCAAGCAGTACAACTGCCGATTTCCATTTAACCAGTCGCAGAACTGCAGACAAAGAGCATGGTCTCCTGGTTGTAGGTGTTGTACGTACTTGCTGTAAATGATAAGGATGCAGCCCATTCTCATGAAGAGTCCTACACGCCATGGACTGAGAAACACTGAACCGCCGAGCTAGACGTCTTGTACTGGCACGCGGACTGCACTCTACAGCATCGAGAATGTTTTCTTCTTCGCACAGTTCATGTTGAGGATTTCGTTTGTATTGTATACGAACACTGGGGAGAGAACCAGTGTGTCTTAATGTGTTGAATGTACTGCTAATGGATTTAGGATTTGGAATCGTGTTATTAGGATAATGCCAGTGATATTCGGTAGCAGCGGCTCTTGCATTTCCATCACATACACCCGAAACAAACACCATATCGGCGTATTCCTCAGTGGAAAATTTGTACGGCATCTTAACTTCACAAAGTCACCAACACAATGTCCTGTTTACTACTGGATCGCTCTGCCTACCTACGCGCAACATTCCAGCCAGTCTGCCTTATCTGCTGACACAGCTAACTGGAACACATGGTCGCCCAGTAGGGAAGCATAGTGCTGCATTCACAATAATGCATTTTGAAAATCTATTGTTACTCCGTAACTACTGAAAATCGACCACAAGTTTATAAGGAAATTTTGCAGGAAATAACCCCAGGAATATGTACCATAAGCCGGGGTAAAACTTCGTGAATCATCCTGTATTTGGCAAGGAATTTTTGTACTTTCCTCTTATTTTCAGCTGTAGATTGTTCGGCAAGAGCTCATAAACCCTGGACTCTAGCAAAGTGTTTAACATATAGTTGGATTCCTCCAACACCACAGTGTAATTGCCTTTGTCTGCGTGAAGAATCCCAGTATCTTTGTTGAGCCTCAGATTTCAACTCCTTTCTAGTCATTTTAGTGATGGATGATTTTGAGTTCTCTAACATGGACCTTATCTTCCATATAAATTCCATGCCCAGGGTCTGTGGAAATTTTGAAATAATCTGCTGTTAAATTGGTTGAATATAAAATTCAGTTAATTTTGTCTGTAGTTGATCAAGATTTTCTCTTTATACAGTAACTATTAACCTCAAGTTTTGTGTCTACAAAAGGTCTGACACATTTTGATCTTTAATAAGTCGGAAAATAACGAAGATAGAAATAAACTGGTTACATTGTTGGATTGAGAAACTCTAAAAGTTTTGTGTCTATTGTTAATAAAGTTGTACATGTGCTCCATTTGTTGCATGTAAAATATCAAGACAGTATTCAATTTCGTGCCAGATGCGGGCAAGCATACAGACATCCACAGTGGTTATTGCGTCTCTTACTCTGATTGCTGCAACGTCTAGGTAAATGACTGATGTGACTGTCTTTTCTGCGAAAAAGAAAGGTCCAGTGACTCGATCGTGCATAAGAGCACACCACACATTCATTTTTGGGGAGTCTCTTGCCATTTCACGGTATTCATGAGGGTTCTCTGATCCCCAGATGCGATGTTATGGCGATTGACTGTTCTACAAATATGGAAGCAAGCTTCATTGGAGAACAGCATGGTTGTAAGAAATCTTTCATCCTCCTCTATTCTTCGTAACATATCTGTTGCAAAATCTGTTCTCTTAGGCTTATCATGTGGTTCAATAGCTTGCACAAGTTGCATCTTATGAGCATACAGCCATAATTTCTTCCATAGAACATAGTGTACTGTTGAAACTGGCATATTCAATTCTCTTCTTGCTGTTCCCAAAGCTTTCTCAATGCTTCTCGGACACACTCAGTATCAACATTGCTTGTGCTGTGACATCCGGAACTCTTCTTACTGAGGACACTTCCTGTTTCTAAAAATTTCTTTTTCCAGTCTATGATACGGTTTCTAGAAGGAGGATCTTTCTGGTAATGTGTTCTGAAGTTCCTCTGCCTTTGTGTCACCGATTTCGTTTCACAAAACCACACCACTGTTTGCACTCTCTCTTGCGGAGTCGCCATCATTTTCTCAACAATGAACACTGCACTGAGAGCTATGAACACGTTCGTGATCTGTAAAGAGGAAAATAAACTTTTCGAGTTGATCTTTCCATCATTGTTAAAGGTTTATTTCTGTCTTCATTATTTCCCGAATTATTAAAGATCAAAATGTGTCAGACCTTTTGCAGACACCCTGTATATGCACAGTTGAGCATTTGAAAGCCTAAGGGGTCAAAACATGAGAGTAGTGTGTTGTCAAGATTCAAACTTAGCAGCTACACCATTTTGCCAAACATTTGGAATCCACATATGAGAAGAAGAAAAAACATTACAGTTGAATTTCTGAAAAAGTATTTTCATCAACATCAATCAATATTTCTATGCTCTACATAATTAAATTGACAGTATGTAAAGAAATGCTCATAATAAGCTATATTTGCTACAGCAGACTCCCATAGTACATATTATGAGCATTTTTATTGTATGCTGTTCTCAGTTCCTCTTCACCATCAAATTTTGTAGGTCAGACGTTTTCCTCAGCAGTTTGTTATCAAACACACTAAGTATGTGTTCTACCATGAGTGTAATCTTTCTAAATTATTGTCATTGTGATGCTGCCACAGGCTCCAGTATACTCCCTGTGCTTCTCAGTGGAGGGGAGGTTTCTGGCATCAGCAGGTGCAGACTCAAGAGTCCTACTGTGGGACCTGGCTCATGGCCACCTTCTGGCAGAACTGACAGGCCACAAGGGTCCCATTCACACCCTTGCCTTTAGTCGAGATGGACACATCCTCACATCAGGTATCTCCAAACTGTTGGCATTGAAATAGTGTACAGGCAAGACCCAAGCCATGTGCTATTCTTGGACGCTAACACAAGATCATTTCATTTCTGTCTGAATGCTTTATATTTAGGAATTTAATGTTCAGTCAACATTTTTTTAATGTAACAACTGAAGTTTTTTTTCCTAACAGTCATTGAATTGTTACTGAACAGTTATTGAATATATTGTAACGTGTTCCGTTACTGAAGATGCCGTAGAGATGGTTAATTGGTTTATTTAACAATCTACAAGTATCGGCTACAATTAATGATAACAATGTTACGGGTTTCCACACGTTACAAACCCTACAACCAAATCTCTTCACACTATCTTCAAGAGTCTTCACGTATTAATAAGGCGGGAGCTATACAAGTCTCTCTGAATTACACATTCCAAATATAACTGTACTACAGCACTCACTAAGTCTCGTAAGCACGCAATAAGTCTTCCGCTCGCTGACTTCTTAGTTATCGCACACGTGTCTGTAACTCGTAACTTGCCAACTGAGAACTGTTGTCAGCGGCTGTGTAGCTCCCTTATAAACCCTCAGCAGGCCAACGAGAAAACAACCACGTGGTAGGCATCACTGTTGCTAGGGTCGTCTATCGCAACCACCGTTTATCCGCGTTGCATAGCGACCAGTGCGCTGGGATTCGGCTCGCTTTGGCTCCGCTCGGCTCACTTCAGCTCTGCTCGGCACGTCACCGCCGCCCGGGGGGGGGGGGGGGGGGAGTGGTGTCCTGCGTAGCGGTACAAGTAGTAACGAGAGCGCTACGTTACCGCCACGTGCCGCTGGGGAGGTAGGGGTCCTCCGTTGCGCAACATGTCACAATATGTATTTACATATATGTGAGTTGTGATTGAAGTCATGTTTCATATTGAAGATGCATACTTGTCAATGTAGGTTTATAGTCTGGGCAATTTGAATCATAGCAGACTGGATTTTCATTCTCTGTAGCACAGATCCTGTATGTACGCATCACATCTACCTCCTCCCCATGATTTGTATCTTAACAGCAGTACTCTACTGTTTGTTCCAGCTGTCAGATTTCAAGGTGTACCTTTTGACAGCAAACTCTTCTGGGAACCTCACTTGAGATGACTCCACATTAAATGCAGACAGTCACTGAATATTGTAAAAGTTTTATCTGGCAGGTCTTGGTGTGGAGACCAGATGGTAATGCTCCAGCTTTACTGTTCCTTGATCTGTTCAAAAATAGACTTTGGCAGTTTCATGCACAACTTCACAGCAGTCACAGCAGTCTGTAATTGATCTGTCAACACCACTGGTATTCATTTTGTCATTGGCACCTTCACAGCAACTGGTTTGAGAATCTGTGTGACAAAGCTAGCTACTCAAACTAGTGTTGTTGGTGTTACATGTAATGTGGCATGTGGATGTGTGCTTCCATGACATCCTATAGTGTCTGGGTATGAACCTGGCTACTCACCATCTAGTACTGAGGTCAAGAATGATGAAGCTACACAGCCACTCCCCCATACATCCTCATGGCATGGTGTTTAATTAAGCATGGGGAAAACTTTACATTTTACCTTTATTGGTCAGATTACAGTATGATCAGTGCTTAAGTTTATTGAATCTTATACCAGGTTTAGTAAAGGATGTCTTAAACCAACTTCTATTCAGGTGCACATGACCATAGAGCTGACAAGCATATAATGCCACTTATTCACTTAGTATGCATAATGTGTATTTAAACAGTGGATGCACTTCACAAAAATTGGGATCAGATCATATTCATCATCTCTTCTGCCGGCAAATTACCTTGACTTCATCTTCAGCTGGTGTATCTGTTGTGACCTAACATTTGGAGTAAGAATAAAAAGTTTAGTTCTTAGGTCTACACCAAACGTTCTCTCTTTGATAAATTAAAGATACTAATTGAGTAACGTCATGAAACAGAATTCCTCTTGAGAAGCTCATGGACCTCTCACTGCTCAAGATATTCCCTGCTTTTTATGGAACCTGTAGATTAGTGCCATGTTCACAACAGCTTGCCGTTGGACTATGTCCTAAGCTAGTTACATCCATTTTAATATTATCCTCCCATCCACACCAGGGTCAAGTATTCCTGCTGATTTAGTACCACCCTTGTTCCATATTACCTGTAAGATCACTAAATTTATTGTTCTTGCTGCTGATTCCAGTATATGTGCCCAAGCACAAGTGATATTTCATAACATGCTCATGTTTTTACATTGAGGGCTTGTTTAGCCCCCACCCAACCTACAAGCTGGTGGATCACCACTTGCCTGCTATCCATAGTTGATTCAGCAGTCACAGTTAGACTGATTTGCATAGTGGGGGGTGGAGTCCAGTTGGGTCCACTCGGCATGGCGGCCACTGATTGGCCTATTGTACCTGCCCCAGGTGATTATGGTGATAGAGAATTTGGTGGAGTGAAGATTGGCAGGGGAAACTGAAGTACTTGGAGAAAACCTACCCCAGCACCACTTTTTTTTTTATTGCTAGTGGGGTGGGACTAAGTCCCTTGTACTGCGGCCACTTCTGGCCTATTGTACCAGCCGTAGATGATAGGTGAGGGTGATTGTGTAGCAGTTGGTGGAATGAAGATTGGCAGGGGAAACCGCAGTACTCGGAGAAAACCTGCCCCAGCGCCACTTTGTCCACCACAAATCCCACTTGACCAGACCCGGGTTTGAACCTGAGCCGCCACGGTGGGAAGCCAGTGATTAACCACTTGAGTTATGGCGCGGCCTTATATCCACAATTACTTTACATGCTTGGAGGCTGTCCCTCCATATACATCTGAAGCATGTGTGATGCCATGGTGACCAGGAACCCACTTAACCCTTCATTATGTAAAGTTATTTTTCTGAATGGGAACAACCTACATTGTCTTCTTGCCTTCAGCATGTATTCAGTAGCTCGTCCATGATATGTATGTACTGACCATCTTCTGGTGCACACAGTCTCACATGTCACTTCACTACATGTTTCGGCATCACTGTGCCATCCTCAGGTGTGTTATTTACATTAAACTATTGCACTGCTCACCATCATGTGTCATTTATAAAATGATGCGTGCGTTGTAATGCACATAACACAACCCCACCACCTACCCCCACAACATCATAACTCAATCAATACGAAGACACACGCGTCCAGCATTACAACACACGCAGCCAAAAAAGGACACATCACAAGACACAGTGAGTACTAAACATTATAAAACAACATGTAACAGATAGAAGTCAAAAGTAATATTNCAGAAGACGGTCAATAGATACATATCATGGACGAGAAGCAGTGCAACAGGACGCTAAAATACAACATTAATCAGTAGCTGCTTCAAATTATATACAGTGAAACTAGATTTAAGGTTTGTTTGGAGAGCAGTGGATTAGAATGTTAAACTGAGGGAAATATTAATGCAGGGAAATATAACACTGAGATTATTAACTTGTGGTCTTTGAAATTAAACAGTAGAAGAAGGAAACCCTCAAAGTGGAAAACATTAAATGACAGTTCTAGTGTAATTTAATAATCATCTTTTCATTTAGACTAACTTCTAATCTGTCCAAGATTCAAACTAGGTACCATTTAAATATAAATATAAGACATTCCCATTATGTCAGCCTGCTCAGTAATACAAGAGTGATATAATTTATAATATGGTATTCCTGTCACAATTTGCTTATTTTTCAGGCTCACAGGACTGTTCAGTTAAGCTCTGGGACTTCTCACGGCTTGCAGAGGAGATGGTGCTCGAGGATGTTGATGTCTCACACAATCCAGACATCAAAAATAGTGGCAGTTATTCACTGCGATCATATGGCACAAAGAACTCTGCTGGTCTCCATTTGCATCTTACGAGGCGCAATGTACTGCTGACTGTTGGAATATATGAAGGTTCTTAATGCTAATATACAGAATGATTAACTCCATGGCACATGCTCTTCCTTGAAACTTTGGTACGTAGCTGGTTCAGAAGTCCAATATCTTTTATGGAAGCAGAAAATTCATCACCATATTCACAAAAGTCAACAATTGTGTTCTGTTCTAAGTCAGTTCAGTCTAGTCCATACCTCCTCTGTTTCTCTAGTATTAATTTAAATATTATCCTCCCATCCATATCTAGGTGGATCAAGTAGTCTCTTCCCCAGAGATCTCTTGACCAAAATTTTGAAACCCTCACCATGGTGTCCAGTTACTCCTCCTCCGCCTGCCTGCCCTTTGCAATTTAAAAAAAAAAAGGACTTGGGGTGGAAAGGCATATGTTTTGAATGCTTGGAATGTCAGTGATGAATGCAGGAGGCAAGGGAATGCAAAGAGCTAATTAACGTTTATTATATAGGAATAGGGAATTTAAACCTCAGAGGCTTGGGGCCAGATCTTAACTCGTAGGTTTTAACTATTAGTAGTATTGTCATGCAGTATGTGTGACTCTCAGCTGGGTTTTGGGTTGATGACTTGATTTATTGATCACTTACAGGTTTGAACTATAAATAACTATAATACTATCACTATTTCCACAGTTTATAATTCACTAGAGCACACAGTCTTGTGTTCTTAGCCTGTTATTAGATGTTTCCTGGTAACGGCTCCAACAATAGCTATTCCTATGCCGCTGGCTCAAGTCTTCTCTTCACAGACTCCCGTACAGAACTGACTATCAGCTGACTTTGTCCCTTGCTTATAACATCTTGGCATGGACCATGTAAAAAACACAGCTCTTACACTGTTGTAGTCAAACTGTTGCTTTATTAAGAATCTACTGCCTAGCAATGGGAAGGTTTTCATCGAGCCGTTTCCCAGAAACAGCTCTTGTATATCCTAACGTCTTATAGTCACCGCATAGCAACCACCGTACACGCTACAGTATTATGTTCTGAACTGATATGTTGCATTGCCAGAAAAGATTTTATCAATTTTTGTCACCATGATAGCTTCAAGATTGATATGATATTAGTATTGAAAACAAGTATTCTAGTAACAAGTTTTTGAAAATGTATAACATTACCAGAGTGTGTACTGTAATTTTTAACTGATATAAAAATCATTCTTTCCAAAGAAGTTTAAAGGCTCTATGTAAATTCAATTATACTTCACACACACTTCCGGAAACATTTTCTTTCCCACATTGTGATGGTCCTCCAATTTAGTTTACCTATTGTATGACAAATATGAAAACATGTTTTCATCCACAGTCAAATTGCATTTTCTTTTTGCAACCATATGATGACAGAATGATAAGGTATTCAGTATAGTTGGAACCAGTAAATTTAAAAAAAATATTTTTTTGTGCACTTGCATGTTCTAACTGAATACAGTAGTTGTTAGTCATTCTGTTCTGTTGATGCAGTCCATGTGCCAACTGTTTACAGTGAAACCTCAATTCATCGTTTTTGTCGGGGTGCTGAAAAAAAAACGATGGTTGTGGGAAAACGATAAATGCGGGGCCTATATAAAATGAATGAAAACGGTCACATTTGCCTATATGTATTAACTAAATAAAAAAACATACCAGTGATAATATTTCCACTGTCAAGTCCAATTTGCATTACTACTTTTTAAAAAAGTCATTAATTTTCATTTTAAATGATACAAAATCCGTCCCAAGTGCAAACAATATATATTATATGTCCTTGATCTTGTTCTCCTCTACACTGCATGTTTCAGCCTCTAACAGCCATCATCAGGTGTATACTCTTACATTACTGCCACACTGAACCCAGTCTAAAATTTAACATTTAAAAAACACATTGTTATTTCTTCCTTATTATCAACATCTACCTCGTTGATATCTGTCTGGTATGTAGATTATTTTGCACACGTCAATTTTGGTTTTTCTGTAATAGCACTAAAAAAATCTTTAGTTATAATTTTAAAATCCTTTAAAAATTTCTCTAAATTTTAAATTTAAAATTTAAAATTGTTAGGGTTACTCGCCCTATGTCTAAGTGTTGCAGCGGCTAGTTCTTGTTTCCACATTGTATAGGTGTTATTCTGTGTAGTCTTCCTGTGTGCGTGCCGCTGCTTGTCTTTACTACGTAGTAACACGTAGCATACCTAGCGAATACTGTCCACATTGCATTTTTCCCATCCTTTTTGAAGTATACCCCTGTATTATAGACAATCATATAACACAGTTCTTAAATTTTTACACCAAAGCATATATGTTTCTTAAGCTTAAATTGCTTGGGGGGGAGAAACGTTTCCTTTAAAGAGCTCAGTGACTGTCCACAGCTAAATATTTTGGTGGACTTATAGTCAGTGCTTGAGGTGGAATGAAAATAGAACCGGGATGGTTTTCCACTTTTAATTCATAGACATAAATTATGAAAATATACCGAGTGATGTATACAGTCTGTGTTCAATCTAAGACCTACGAACATATTACAGTAGTTTAAATGGCATGCGTTAAAATAAAGTCACACATGCATTATGAGTACTTATCTTTAGAATATTTTCCAGATGTTTTCACTGCTTTCTGAAGTCACTGATCTTCTATCTGCGGGGCTTGCACAAGACTGGTAATCTGCATGTTGACTTCCTTTCTTTAGCCATTGTTTTACATAATATTCTGCATCGAAAGCACTGAGAGGGGGTCCCACTAATGAAATAAACATTAAACTAGATGCTGTTTTTAAAAGCACCGAGCTTCGGATGGTTGAAATAATGTTGTTCATGTTGCTGAATGCACGCTCACACTCTGCAGTTGAAATAATAATAGTATTTTGCAGCTGCAATCAACGGCTTTAGTTCATCAGGATACATGTCATCACCATTCATTATATTCATGGAATCCATGAACTGATGTTTTCTTACACACCATAAATGACTCAGCGAGTTCCCTAATCTCTTTATCAGCAAAACATAGATCTTGACATTTTACCCACTTAGCCTTATCCATTATTTTCAAGCTGTCCAGTAACTGACTGTATTTGTCCCTGTTTGGCCATGTTGTGTTACTACTTCCAGTCGATTCGTGTGAAGCTCTAGTGGTGAACATTCGGGTGTTTATATTGTCACTTAATTTCTGAAAGAATTGTTGTTCACTAATCTTCTGCACTCCTTTCTGCACTCCTCTTCTGCTAACTCCTTTAAATTCTAATTTATCAGCAGCCGTTAGAACTTCAGAATAATATTCACCTGGATTATTTGCCATGGACCGGAAGACGTGATACTTAACAAGAACTAAATGATGTGCTTCAGGCAATGTGATTTTCTTTTCTTGTAATTTTAAAGACAGGTGTTCAAGTTCTGTTAAAGCATCGCACAGAAGTCCCATATTTAGAACAAAGTTTACGTCGCTTAGGTTTCTTTTCAATCCAGAATATTGAGCTCTCTCCCTTCCCGTGCATTTTGGGTCTACAGACGCATTGTGAAAATGCTTATAAAGAGCAGGGTAATTATTCCATATGGCTCTCACAGACCGC
>NW_019743669.1:17482-22434 GCF_002891405.2 Cryptotermes secundus
GGAATAGAGTTTATCAAAAAATTATTGCATGCGGCACACTGTTGACATTTCCCGTACTGTATCATTCACCGCTATTTCTAACCGATGATTACCACAATGCCAAACAATCAATTGAGGGTACATTTGGAGCAAAAGTTGTGCAACACCTGCATGCCTTCCAAGTAAATTAGAGGCCCCATCACAAGCAAATGAAATACAATTTCATGATAAAAAGTCACTGTGAAATCCGTTACTCTTGATATTGTTGAGAAAGGTGTCCCTGAACGTTGCAGCTGTAGTATTTTCTAATTCCACTATATCAAAAAATTAACTACTTGCATCCATGGAATCAGGCAGTTTACAATGTAAACAGATTACAAGAGCTTCTTTTTTACTTCGAGTAGAAGTCTCATCGATCATGAAACCTATCTTAAGATCATTATCAATAATATATTTAACAAGTTTCTTTCTCATTTCATCTGCTATATGATCACAAGTATCATTGCACGCATGATTAGACTGCAAGATACACCTCATAGCTAAATCATTTAGTTCTTGTAAATCAATCAAAGCNCCAATCAAAGCTGCTAAATTTGTCATGGGACGGTTCACTTTCGCTATTTGATAAGCTGTCCTAAATATTGACGAGTTGTAACGTATTGTTTTTCTTGTGTTTTAACATTCAGACATTCAATTGTTTCTTTTTTAGCAGGGCATTAAATGTCACTAGCTTTAATATGAGCTGCTGATAGTTTATGACAAGACAGTTTCTTCCTAATCAACTGTTGTTTCTTCTCTTTTGGTTCACCATATTCCTTGACCCTACTTTCACACCACTCACTAGATAATTTCAAACCTTGTGTTTTTGCAGGCCCTAGAGTTCCCACTGATTTACATGTTGTACAGCCTAGCCCTTGTTTACTAATTGTCAACCACTCGTATATTTTCAATTTTTCTAGCCATTGATCTTGTGTCCAGTAATTAGGGAAATAATTAACGTCATTTTCATGCACCTGATTTTGAGTCACGCTGTTATCTATTGCAGCTGTATTCACACATACAGTGGTTTCGTCTTCATTGCAGTGGATGGAACTTACAATTGTTTCACTTTTACTTACAGTTGCACACGGTTCATTACTGCCACTTTCACTTAACTTGGGTTTCTTACTGTGAATTATCCATTTCTCCATTTTCACCGATAAATGGAAACTGATGCTGAACTAAAATAACATTTTGTACAGTTTCTGTCATTGAAGCAAGGATCAACCCAAGAACCCCCCCCCCTACTAAAATTTCTGGCTAAATTCCCATTGGTTGGAATAGAATAAAATATGTGTCATATGTGGGACGTGTCATCAACAATAGAAACTTTTGTGATTATTTACTGTAAATGTCTGGCCCATCGCTTAAATGGGATGGGTTCTCACATTATTCTACAAGTTTATATATGTATTATCGGATGTGAGAATACAGCCTGTACCCGTCATAACTGTATTTGTAGTTTGCCGACTATGCTATTTCAACACCAAATTTATTTCTGTCCAATGAAGTAGGAGGGAGTAGGAAATGTGTACCTCATTTTCTGCCAAGATATCGTGTTTTCATTTTCAGTAAAATAACTAAGAATTCAGACGTGACATCAACATAGAAAAACTTAAAATTTTGTTGTAAACAACTGTTCTGTTGGAGACAGGCCACCTCCGCATTGGGATGGGGTAGGATGCAAGGCAAGAGAAGGGCAAACTGTTGCCGACATTGTATAATTTATTATCAGTCTCAAGAATACGAAAATGAATCTTTCCTTAACCTTTAACCGCCGGAGTTTTGAAACACAGGTAAAGCTAGCTGACCGGGGTTTATTTAAATGTCCGCTGCTTGCAGGGGTTTAAATCCACGTTTCTGCTCTACGTTTAAATGCCAGTTCCACTTAGAGTGCTTGAGCGTTGTACTTGGAATTGCTCTATCTAATACAATTTTTATGATAAATGAATGGAATTAACTAAAAAATTCTTCACACAGCAGTTCCACAGTATAAAATTTTTCCGCTCCTACACACAACAGTTCCGCAGTATAAAATCTTTCCTGTTTGTAACACTTGGGCTTGTTAGCAGAAACCCCATGCCACAAAAGTGTGCTGGCCATAAGCCTATATATTTCTATCTTCACAAGTTTCTCAGCTTATCACACTTAATCCATATAGTGGTCATTATGTATATAAAATGTTATTAAAATTATTAAACTGTTAGAATATATATGGATTATCGCATTATGTTTCGGCCATATAAGGCCATCCTCAGGCAACACTTTTACAATGAGTCTAATGCCCTGCGCACTAATTGAATATCATTCTTTCCGTTACGTCATTGGTGTTTTCTTCTTCATATCTTTTTTGAAATCCGGCTGTTTCTGTATTTCATTGGTGTGTTGTTTCCTTGGTTATGCATATCAAGTGTCCCTTTGCAAAGGGACACTTAATACAGAGAACTCTGCTGACTGAGAACAGATGGCACTATAATTAAGTTGACAGTTTAGCTGTGGAGTGTTAACCAGCTGGCAATGGTGTAACCACAGAAGCTGAAGAATCGCCATTGTTAAGATGACTTAATGACTAGTGAAAACAGTGCAGCCTGGAGAAGAATTATAGCATGTAGTGATTTGTAAAGTGTTTAAATCAGCAATTGTACAAGGAACGTACTGTATATAATGCCTCCTATTCTTTTAATGAAAACTACAACAGATACAGAAAGCATAACAACACAGTTAAATAGAGCAAAATTTCAGCTACTTACAATTATTTTTCCACATAATCACCGCCATTCGTTATGCACTTTTGCCAGCGATGAACAAGAGCCTGTGTGCCATTCTCGTAAAAGTCTGCGCCAGTGGAGGCAAGCCACTTTCTCACAGATGCAATGACAGCATCATTGTCTGGAAAATGTTGCCCACGTAGTCTGTCTTTCATAGACCCAAAGAGATAGAAGTCTGAAGGTGCTAAATTGGGACTATAAGGTCGATGTGGTAGGACAGTCCGGCCAAACTTTACAATCTGTGTGGTGGTCACCAAACTGGTATGGGGTCTAGCGTTATTGTGTTGCAAGCGAAAGGTTGTCTGCTTCTCTTGCCTGACTCAGGAAATGTAGGCTTTCAGCTTAGTCAGCATCATCTTGTAGCATTCAGAATTGACAGTCTCACCAGGCTCCAGGAAATCCATCAAAATCACACCCTGTCTGTACCAAAAGGCTGTACACATCACTTTCCCTGCCGATGGCTGTGTCTTGAATTTCTTTTTTCTTGGGGAATGCGGATGTGGCCACTCCGCGGACTGTCTTTTGGATTGCGGCTCGTAGTGGTGACACCACATCTCATCTCCAGTGATGATGCTGTCCAGAAACTTGTCACCTTCAGCCTCAAACTGGTGCAACAGGTCCTGACAGACTTCCACTCAATAAGTTTTGTGGTCCTGTGTAAGCATCCGCAGGACCCACCTGGAATAAACTTTGCGAAGAACCAGCTTCCCCAACATTGTTTCAAATGCATTACAGCTGATACTAAGCCATGCACACAGTTCCCTGGTCGTTATCCGCCAATTTGTAAGGATGAGTTGATCGAAGCGTTCTTCATTGTGAGGAGTGGCAGCTGAGCAAGGACACCCAGGGAGTGGTTTGTCGTGCACTTCACTTTTGCCACTGTTGAAACGCACTACCTGCCTCACTGTGCTGACATCCAATGCATCGTCTCCGTACACCTTTAGCAAGCATCGATGGATGTCAATGGGTGCAATTTGTTCAGCAGTGAGAAATTCAATAACACATCTCTGTTTCGTACACACTTCTATGTCAGACGCATTTTGGTAGACTGCTCTGCTGTCGCTATCTGTCGCACAACAACCAAATTAACAGTACATTGGCTGTAAGGTTCAACCTTTACTACAACACCACCAATATCCAGCTCAGACGTTACAGATTAACACAAAAAAATAGGAGGCACTATAGAGGGTGGGGCACAGAAACTTCCTTTTTTTTAAGGCGAATAAAAGAAAAATTATTGCTGATAGAGAAAATTTATGTTTAGCTAATGAAAGTACATACTTTAAAGTTTTAAATCATGTAGTTTTAAACAAAATATCTTGAAGGTGGTGGCCACCATTCTCTATGCACTGATGCAACCGTTTTCTGAAGTTCCCCTCTGCAGGTTCCAACTTGTGCACCGGAATTTGGGCTACTTCCTGCCGAATAACATTCTTCAGCTGAAGGAGGTTTGTGGGGTGATGTTTAAAAACCTCTGCCTTGAGGTATCCCCGTAAAACAATCACAGGGCGTTAGATCAGGTGAGTGTGCTGCCCACGGGATGTTACCTCGAAGCGAGATGAGCCCTCCGGGGAACTTTGCCTTCAAAACTGTCATCGAAGCTTGGGCTGTGTGGGCCATGGCACCATCCTGTTGGAACCAGACATTTCCTAGATTCATTTCTTCAAGAGCTGGTTCGAAAAAGTTTTTAATCATGTCCACATACCGCTGTGAATTGACAGTAACTGACTGTTGAATACTTAACACAACACGCTTCCTTTTACACCCTGACAGTTTGCTAACGCACTTGAAGATTGATACAAAGAGACTAACTGGGGCAGTGTATCTTACCTTGAAACTTTCCACAAATGCTTGTATTCTTTCACCCCTACCCTAGAACATTGTGTTAGCATAACGGGACCAAGAAATGCAGAGCTTGGTTCACACTAGTGAACCACACCATGTTTCACACCATGTGAAACAAAAGTGAATGAATATTAACCCTTTGACGTGGTCATTTAAATTCCGCGGCCGCGGCTCCTGCGGTAATATATTCAGCCGGTCATTTAAATTTTGCTCGAAAATTATTTATTCATCATTGTTCTTAAATTCTATGAGATAGGAACATGAAACTTTCACTAAAATGATCTTAAATGGTGGTTTTATAACCTTACCTTATAATATGAG